>NC_045142.1:21000415-21081108 GCF_008831285.2 Nymphaea colorata | reverse complement strand
ATTGTTGCTATGCTATAAACACTTTCTAAGAGCCATGTACCTAAAGACTTACAGATAATGTTCTACAAATACATCTTGTAGTGCTAAGAAAGTTGTAAACCATAAAATTCTAGCATAAATTTTGCTTATAATTAATATATTAAAATATCAATCTCTTACAACGAGAGATTGAATATCAGATGACACCGAATTGACAATCCAAGTTTTCACTTGGTTGTCCTCAAGAAACCAAGTATCCCAAGCCATACTATTTGCAGCAGGTTCAACCTTACTCCCATTCACATAGGCAATACGACCTCGACCAGCTATACCCATAGTGATGGCGGCAGACCACTTAAGATAGTTTTCCTTGGTAAGGCAAATGGTAGTGACCTGAACCGGAACACTCTCAGTTCTATAAGCCCTGATTTCAGTCTGATCAGTGTTGATGATCAAAGAGGAAGATGATGCCATGATCACAAACTAGTCGGTAGTAACAAAAAGGCACCGAACGTCAACAGAGGGCACCAGCGCAAGGAATACCAGCGGCAGCAAGGGCACCAGTGGCAGCAAGGGACACTGCGCACGAAGGGCACCGCGACAGCATGGGACACGACGGTAAAAGGCACCGGCGGTAGCACGGGACACCAGCGACAGCAAGAACCACCGACAGCAGCACGGGACACTGGCGGTAGCAAGAAGCACCGACGGCAGGCTGGACACCAGCAGCACCAGAGCAACAGCAGGCGGACAACAGAGCAGTAGCAAAGGAGCAGCAGGAGCAAGACGACGATTAGCGGTAGGGAGATACCAGGGTTGGCGATGAAGGCAGCGGTCGAATGACGATGAAGGCACGACAGCAAAACTAGAGTTAAACCAGCTCGACGGACGATGCAGGGGATGACAACAGAACTTCATGGTGGCAAAAACACGACGGCAAAAACAGGGCAATCGATGGCACAGAAAGGACCCATCGGGCGACGTTGGGTTTGGGCGTTGATTCTAGGCAGAGCGTCGGGTGCGTCGGGTGCGTCTGGTGGTGAATAGAGTCGAGCAGTGAATAGTATCGAGCGATGAACAGTGTCAAGCACGAGTCCTCTTCAACACGAACACAAAAGAAGCAAAAACGAACTAGTTACGCTGGAACTTCACAGCTCTAATACCATGTTGGAATAGTAGAAACACGAGAAATAAAGATTGAACATGGATGTAACGTGGAAAACCCTCAACGAGAGGGAGAAAAAACCACGGGTGAGGAGGTCTAGTGCCCACTAGCTGCTAGACACTCTGTCTCTTAAAGCTTCATTAACTCTTAATATTAGGGTTTACAATGATAAAAGTAGTCCCCAAACCAAAGCTCACTGGATCGGGTCCAGACCCAAACCCGAATACAGAAAACCTTCAACATCACCCATCGATATATCAGGACTATTGTTCGTTTTGGTACTAATGAGGGGACTTCTTAGTCCAATTGGGTGGTCCAGTTATAAGGCTATATCATAGACCAATGTCCTAGAATTACCTCGACAACTGAATGACTGAGATATGATGTAGGCAAGGATTTGTTTTTTAAAAAAAAAAAACTCATGAGAAGATGCAAAATAGATGGCGCTATTGCATACATTCCTAAGAGATAGATTTGAAGATTCTAGAGCATACATGGGCTTCATACAACACCTAAATTGAGGATGGTATGACAAATTGAAGTAAAGGGGGTTCATGGAATATCCTCAATGTTTACTACATGATGCTGGTATGCATGAAAGTTCTGTGCAATTGATATCCCACACAACTTGTATATGATCCAATAAATCTTAGAGAGACGATGATGGGCCCCTACCCCGTCCTCGAGGGCGTTGAATGCACAATCAGCAATTTTTTTTCATTAATTTTGAAAAAAAATTCATGAGAAATGGATTTGCCTGTCGGTACGAGGTCCAACCGTTCCTGCTGCTTTTAACAGGGGTAATTGGACCAAGGACTAAGGATTATTTGGACCATGTACAAGTTATTGATGCAAAATCTTATATGCTTGTGCATTGAGGTTTTGGATTCAAGAATCAAAGTTAATCTTGAATAAGTGATTTGAACTTGTATTCGAAAATAGATTCCTTGGAAAATGATTTCTTTTTTTGTATGTTATTTGAAGATTGGAGGGTTTTCAAGTTGATTTGAAAACCTTTGTTGTGGCATTTGTTTTGAAATCCATGATTCTTGAAAATAGTTTTAATTGGAGATTTTGAAGATTGAAATTAAGTTTTTTGTTGTGAACTGAAGATGATTTTTGGATTGAAATTGTGAACATCTTATGATCAATTTTTGGGAAAATGGCTAAGTAACTTTAGCAAGAAAATTTTTCTTTTGCCAAATCGTGTTATTTGGTATAAAATATTAGAAACTTGGGTTTTGGTTAGGTAGGGTTCATTCTTGCGATGAAACATAAGTTTCAAATTATTACAAAACGTGTTGTTTTCTAAACATATTTTGGCCAAGATTATTAATGCACTGCTTGTGTTTTCTTTGAAAGTTAAGTGAAGTTCACAAATTCTCGTTGCAATATGACATGGTCACCATTTTTTCACAACTCAAATTTGAATCGCTTAATTTCTTGAGAAGATGCATGTGATGCTACTGACTTTGAGTGAGTGTGAACATGCGAAATACAAAGTGAAACTATATGAGACATACATTCTTCACTCTCTCATAATCTCTCAAAGTTCATTCATTTGGAACATTCATGCTCCCCTCTCTCATAATCTCTCAAAGTCTATTCATATGAAATCACACATCGTACAATATACACTTAAAGGTTGATTTTAATTAAATGTAGGACTTTCTTTAAATGTGTTTATCATATTCTCAAGCACAAGTGTTAGAGAAGCAGTCTATAAACTTGTGTCATGGATGAGAATCTCAAAAGAATTAAAATTTAGGCAAATGAAGATGAAATCCACCTTTTCAATATTGGGGAAACGTGGCTATTATCCATTTTCCTCAAAATTTCCATAAAAATCTGATTTTTCTTCCAATTTAAATGATTTAAAATTAAATATTTATTATAAGAGTGTTTGACTCTTAGAAAATGATGAAATTCAGTTTGACTCCATGTGAACTAAACATCCAAGTAGGCAAGAAGCATGTGTCACATGCTCTCATTCATGTCATGGAATTCTACTAACTTTTCTTTCTCCCCAAAATCAAGCTAAATTCCAAATTCTTGTGCTAAACAAACCATCCATTTCTTTGACTATTAAAACACTTTTGATCTTGTTCTTTAGCGGATACAAAGATTAGGGTCTTAAGTATGATCTTACATTGTTCTTGAAACATAATCAATTTAATGTAAGTTTGAAAATTGACAAATGAAATCAACGATTTCTGAAAGGCATTTTAGAGAGCCGATTAGATAGGATTAAAACTTTTTATTGTTCTACAAGACATAGCCACTTTTTGGCTGAACATTAGCATGTCAAGCATGTAAACTTTAAAATTCCTAAACCAATACTTGCAAAGTATGATCTAATTTCAGCAAATTACATACTTTATGTATGAGTTGCTGGAATTAAGTAAAACTTTAAGATGAAATGAAAACGATTTCATACCTTCGCACTATGAAAACCAACAGAATGATCTTCTTTTCTTAAAATCAACTTGAAAACATGTTTCAAGCTGATTTTAAAAGAAAAGCATGACCCTTAATCAAGAGATCACACGTGCACATATATTACAATATATATATATATATATATATATATATGCACATTATCCCTCCAAATGAAAATTTTAATGAGGGATCACATGGCCTATGAATCATGATGATTAACGGTTGAGTTTCTTTACGTAGGGAAATTGAAAACTGATTTCTAATCACCTCTACCGCCCTTGATCAATTAAAATAAAAAAAAACACAAATTAAAATGACTTTTAAATGAAAGGAAACAAGAGAACACTCAAGCTGGATCATCTTTAATTTCGCCATGCAAAGGTGGATCACATTTATGAGAATATGTCTGTCCATAATTGGCATTTGTATTATATATATTATAGCAAACCTTTTTCTCGTGTGAAAATCACTGATGGTAGGGAGTTCAAAATGGATTTAGGCTGGTTGATTTTGAAATGGTCATGGCCTTAAGGTCTTTTTCAAAACTTAATTCGTAGGTTTATTTTTTGGAAAAACCGGTTCATGCATGCATCATGCATTAATATATACATTTGATTTGTGGCTTTTTCTTTAGCTGGACGTCATTCCCAACCATGAAAAATATGAAAATAAATCCTTCCCACGAGTGCTGGAATTAAAAATAAATAGCAAGCAACTGAAATAGAAGAAAAGTAGATTGGAATTACCTACTTTATGGTCGGTCTTCATGCTTGATCTTCCTCATTGCTTGTTTTCTAATTCAAGCAATCCTAAGCAAGAATCCAAACTTGGATTCAAGCTTAGCAAAGCAAGAAGAAGAATGTGGATTCAAGCAAAGCAAAACAAGAAGAAGGATGGCTTACTTGCTGGAATTTTCAGTGGGGAAGAGAGAGCTTGTCACCATGAAAATCCTAAGTAAGGGTTCACTTAAGCAACCTAACTTGACAAAATCGATAAAGAGAATAGGGGAAGGTGAAGAAGGAAATGAGAGAGAAGGAAGAGGGCTTGGATGAATTTTTTCTTCTCCTCGGCTTTTCCTTCTAGCTCATTGCTGCAGCAATTTGATGAAGACCTCAAAAATACTAAGCTCTAAATGTTATCAAATTATAAGAATTGAATTTAAATTTGAATAAATTTTGAAAATTTTATTAAACTTGGCTTAGAAAGGTATTTTCATCCATAATTTGATTGAAAATAGATGTCAATTGGATAAAAAAATTGGTTTTAAATATTGAATTTCAATTTTGATTTGTATATTTGACAAATTAAAGTGTATATTTTCCTTTCATAAAATCCCAATTTAAGTTTTGAAATCTCAACTTGATCATAGAAGGGCACAGTTGTCTAAATTAGTCAAATTTGACCAAATAACCAAAGTCAAAGCTCATCTGCAAGCTGATATTGATTTGATTGAGATAATTTGATGAATTTGAGTTAGGAAAGATCTTGATTGAGCCAAATTGTACTTTGACTGATTAAAGTAACTCTGAGGAGATATTGTTGAAAAGGAGAAGAGCGTAACCCCTTGGGCGCTTTTGACCACATGAGCTAGGTGGTGCTACATGTGGGTCCCACATAGCATTCTAGACCGAATTAGATCTAATTCTCATATTTAAATCAAAATTTGGATTTTGCAATCGGATATGGATTTCAAATGACATTTGTAATTGGATTGAGATTTCAAATTCTAATTCGAATCCAGTTTGGACTCATAATGCTACGTTAGGATTCGTGTCACGAGTCAAATTCATGATTTGAATTTAAATTGTTCTTTAGAATCAAAATTTGCTTTGAAATTGCATTTTTTCATAATTTTTTTGTAAAATTTTGACATTGCTTCAATTCTGATGTTGAAAAATTTGAGTTGCTGACAGCAAGTCCAGCCATGAATATAATCCAACACTTAGAAATGAATTGTTTATTATAGGAACAAAAGTTCTAGACTTTTTGTCACCTATAAGTACAACGGGGTTTTATTTGGTCATAATTGTGTGTTCATGGTTATTGTAGGTTTAGCTCTCTCCCCTTCCCCCCACCTCTTGTGGATCTAAATGTTGGAATCTTAGAAATGACACATTTTGTATATCTTTCATTATCATTTCTCTTTGTCTGACCACATTCGATCATTTTGGGGTTTTTTCTGTGTGAAATTGTGCTCATAATAATGCCCTGTTAATTCTTTTCAAATATGATGTTGAAGTTCTATTTGATTTGAAAGGTGGTGTTGCAAGTAACAATAGAGGGCATCCTGGATTATCTTGAAAGAGCAGTAGGTAATGGTGTGGATACATATAAGGTAGTTTGCAGTGTCACAAAGAACATGACAAATTAAGTTGTCATTTAAAACTAAAAAAACGTGTGTTTTTTTAAAAGCATGTGTTTTTAAAAAAAAAACGTTAAAACAAAAAAACACACGGTTAACAAAAAAACAAACATTAAAACATTTTTTCATTTTTTTCAATGCCAAACGTTCTTTTTCATTTTCCATTTTTATTTGTTGCAAATCTACTTATCTTTTTATGTTTGTGTTATTAGTTTCTCATTTATTTTATTTTTCCTATTTTTTGTTTTCTTAATTTTTTGAAAATTTACTATATTTTTCCCTTTTCTTTAAGGTTGCCATTTTATATCCAAGAAAAACCTTGTTGTTTAAAACTTCGAAATGTTATTTGAGACTATGGTAGTTTGGCAGCATTCCTACACTTTTTTTTTACACACGAGTCCTAATTTGACATTTGGTTTCTTCAAAGTTGTTAAAGACTCAAAAGGTGACATATTATTTGAAGTGATACTGACTTTAGTTCTCTATTTATTTATGTATACACATAGCTATTTATCGACGTATTTATATCCATCTTTTAATGCACGTTTATTTATATTTTTATACACATGCTATCTTGTGTATGTTATGGTGGTCATACTCCATAATGTCTCTACGATCTTTCTATTTAATCTACAAAGGTTTCACGAGTCACTTTTCCAATAGTGTGTCTTGTAAGTTATAGCTAAGTTAAAGAGAATATCAAGTGTTTTTAGTAGGTGCAATTTGCAAATCATTCTACATTTCAAGCATGTTTTCTAAGCATAGCTTCTGCTCGTTGTGTTTTGGGTACCTTTTGTTGATTAATTCCTTTGGGTCCTTAAGAAAGGCTGTAGTAGATTGTGGTTAACCTATATAATCTTATAACACTCTCTGACAATCTATAATAAGCCTTTCAATATGGTTTCGAATCTCATATTTGGTCTCTCCTCTCTCTCCTGTGTTTTCCATGATGGCCAATACCTTTATATGATAATTGTACTAATTTTTTTAATATAAGCTTTGGATATGGGTTTCTAGATTTCTCTATATATGAGATGGCTTCACATCGTCAAGCATTCAAAGCTTTTGTAAGACCCACTCTCTTTGATCCATTCCACATACTTTGTATGAATTAACTTATTTATTTGAAAATCAATGCAATCTACTTATTTATTTAGAATTTTATGACTTTGTACTTTTTGATATGCACCTTGTACTGAACAACTTCAAGGCCTTCCTCCTACAACACATGGCTAAGATGATTATTCATAGTCTTATTACTATGTAGCACTACTATGGATGTAAGAATTCCTCTTTGCTAATGTTTGTGCTCTAATTGCTGCTCATGGAGCGTCGATGATCTGTTGGGCTTACGGCTTTTATACTGCCCATTGCCTTCTTGCTGTTTTTAGTAACCTTACTTGGCCTACTTAATCCTTTCTGTCGATCTTATCTTGGTATATCTTCTATTGGGTTAATGCTGATCTTATTTCTAGAATGTTGTTACAGGTGGCCAATGCACTCAACAAGTAGAATGTAGTGGTGAAAATATAAATATTATTCTTAAGACTGATGGCACACCTATAGCTATTGGAAACAAGGTACATGTCACAGGTGTAATCTACTTAGTACAGTTGTTGAAACAAATAGTTGCTGTTTGAGACATGGTGCACTTGCAAAGAGCTGCCTCTCTTTAATGTAACAATATATTCTCATGATTTGTTTTGTAAACTACTTTGCTTCTAATACCTTAAGACTGTAACAGTTTGGATTTCCGAATTTCCTCCTTTTCTTGTTGTTTCATTAGTATCAAGTCACTTTTAGTAGGAACTTGCATTTTGTCCCTTGATGGCATGAAGATGGTATTGACTTAGTTGATCATGAGATAATTTCTCTTCTAGAGAACATCTGAGTCATCTCATCAAATCTGAACTAGTTATGGTCCTATCAGGCACTGTAGATGTGGACGTCAGGAAGGAGCAGAGGGTTAATCAGGATCTAGACTTGGTGGGCATGATCGATTCACAGAAGCTTGTCCTTTCTAAGGTGCATACTGGATTAGTTTCTTCCACTGGTAGAAGCTTGTCCTATCTATTGAGGCTGGTTAGCTTCTTTATGCCGAAAACTGATGTATTCTTTGATCTTGTAGAAAGAAGTTAATGTGGAAATCAAGAAGCTTACTGTCTGCACAACATTGTTGAAGGAAACCCTTTCTTGGATTACATTAAATACATCATTTTTCCGTGGTTGGGAAGTTTGAAGTAGAACAGGAGGAAATAATGGTGGAAACAAGTAAATTTTAACGATTCATTCTTTTATAAATATATTTCTTAATTCAGCCTTGGTAGGGATGTCTAATCTGAATGTCATTTTTATCCATGTAAATTTTCAGATTTATATTGATAGACTGAGATTTAATCAAAGAAGAAGATGATAGAGAGAAAAGAGGCTGCACCAGTTTTACGTGGTTCGGCTTTGCAGCCTACATCCACGAGCAAGAGAAACCAATGTTTTTGTTATATCTAATGCATACTTTCTTTGACATAGCAAGATACCTTTATGAGATTGAGCAACTTCAATGCCAAGAAAGTATTTGAGTTTTCCCAAATCCTTTATGTTGAAGGTTTTTTTCAAAAAGTCTTTCAGAATTTGAATGTCTTTTGCGTTGTTTCCAGCCACGACTATGTCGTCCATGTAAATTAGAACCACAATGATGTTCTCTCCAAGTTTTTTAACAAATAAACTATTGTCTGTGTGACATTTGTGGTACCCTATTTTTTCTAATGCCTGACTCAACTTTATGTACCAAGGCTCTAGGAGATTGTTTCAAGCCATATATGGCTTTATTTAATTTGCAGACTCTTCCTTTCCTTTCATCTAGATGACTGGGAGGTAAAGACATAAATTTTTTCATTGAGTTTTCCTTGTAAAAAGGTGTTTTTGACATCTAGATGATGAAGACTCCAATTCAATTTGCAAGCAATAGAGAGAAATATTCTAAATGTGTTCATCTTTGCGATAGGCACAAATGTTTCTTCATAATCCAACCCTTTTGTCCGCGTGAATCCCTTAGCCACTAGATGAGCCTTGTATCTGTCCAAGGTGCGATCGCTTTTGCTCCCCACTATGCTTGTGTTCTTTGGAGGAATGACAACTTCCCAAGTTTTGTTTCACCTTAGAGCTTCTAGCTCTTTGTTCATATCCTTCCTCCAATTAAGATCACCTTGAGCCTCTTAAAATGACTTGGGCTCCTGAATGCTATCAAGTTTTCTAATAAACTTGGCATGGTAGTCAGAAATTTGATTGTACGACACATAGTTGCTGATTGGGTAGGTTTCATAATCAACTAGGCATGAAGGAGCTCACCTAATCCTTTCTGATCCTCTGATAAGTGTTGGGTTGTTCTCTACATCTTCAGTAGTTGTTGCAAGTTCATGATCATTTGTGGGGCACTCATTCTCAGAATGAGTCTCATTATTAGCTCCATGTACATCAGCCACAGTTATAAACAAGTCATCATAATCATGCAATGTGGGATTAGTAGGCTCCCTCTGATTCTGGCTATCAAGATTGGTGTTAAAGTAAGAGAGAGATTCATTAAAAGGCACATCTCTGGAAATGAAATTTTTTCTAGAGACAGGGTTGTAGCATACGTACCCTTTGCTTTGCGAAGTGTAACCCATAAAAATGCATTTAATAGACCATGGACTCAACTTGTCTCTTTTTGATGGGTGTTGCCACACGTAAGCTATACATCCAAACACCCGAAGATGATCAACCTTTGGTTGAGTTCCTGTGGGACACTTGATAGGACTGAGGTAGTTCAAAGATTTGCTTGGAGTCCTATTAATAGCATAGCATGCTGTTGAAATGGCATATTTCCAATAAGTTTTTGGTACATTCATTTGAAATAAGAAACTTCTAGAGACTTCGAGTAAATGTCCGATTTTCCTTTCAGATACACCATTTTGTTGAGGTGTATCTACACAAGATGTCTCATGTCTCGTACCATGTTCACCAAGGAAAGATTTGAAATCATGATATTTATACTCAGTGCCATTGTCGGATCTAAAACCTTTAATTTTTAATGCATATTGAGTTTCAATCATTTTATAAAAGGTTTAAAAGTGAGAGAGTACTTCAAACATATTTTTCATAAAATAGACCCATTTAGACTTAGAAAAAACATCAATAAACAACATATAGTAATGAAATCTATCCATAGAATCAATAGGCACACGGCCCCAAACATAAGAGTGTATCAAATCAAATGGTGTTTGGCTAATGGAATCAAATAAAGTAAATTTAGGTCTAGTCATTCTAGCAAATTTGCATATTTCACACTCTCTACAATTGAAGTACAAATTAGGAAATAAATAATCTAAAACTCTAGAAGATGGATGACCCATTCTTTGACGCCAGATATTTCCATCATTGAAATTATTTACATTCAGTGCATGATTCATGGTTCTTATTTGATAGAGTCCATTGACAAGTTGTCCTTCACCAATCATCTTCTGAGTCGTCCGATCTTGAAAAATGACAAATAGCAGAAAATACTACATTGCAATTTAACTCCTTAGTCATTTTCGCAACCAATAGAAGATTGATAGTAAGCTTAGGCATAACAAGCACCTTGCTAGTGTAACTTGTGTTAAAAAAATCTACGTTACCTAATCCTTTCACAGTTATAGAAGCGCCGTTGGCAGTGGCAATAGGAAAAATATCTCTAGAATGAACATATGAACTTAAGAAAGAAGATTTATTGGCCATGTGATATGTGGCCCCTGAGTCAACTACCCATTGCAAATCTTTACCCTCAATGTTATTAACCATAGTAAGGGTTTTACCTGTTTTGCTTGTGCCTTTGTCGCCTGATGTAATTGAGATGCCGGCTGTCCTTTGAACTTGAAGATCTTTTATCATTTCAGCCAATTTATCTAGCTTGATTTGGTTTCCCAATGAGGAGATGGCCGGATTCACTTGGCTAGAGTTGCTGTCCCTTTTGTCTTGACTGCAACCCATGCTTCTATAGACTAAATTCTGCCTTTTGTCTACTTTCCCATGAAGGAACCAGCAAGAGTCTTGAGAATGACCATTCCTCTTGCAATGAGTACATTTAACTTTTCTAGAGTTCTCATGTTTGTGTTTAAAAGACCTCTCACTGTTGGCGACGTGGGCACTATTGCTTGTTGTAAAGGCCATTTTGTCTTCATTATGTGTCTCTTGACAACGATCAGCCAGCATACCCATAGCCTTACGCCGACCCTTCATGCATAAGCAAGGAAAAAACAGAAGCTAGAGAAGGTAGTTCGTGAGCCATAAGTATTTGACTACATTGCTACTCAGAATCATTAGGCAGTCCGGCTAGAATTTCAAAGATGCTATCCTGTTCACGATGCTGTTTGGCCTTAGTAAGATCTGAAGTCAATGGTATATAAATATCCATTTCATCCCAAATCGCTTTAGAAGTACCAAGGTACTCACTAATAGATGACATTTACAAGATTAGGGGAGACAGGGGCAAAAAGAAACATTTACAAGAAAGAAATAAAGACTCCATCGCAAGGGAGAAAAAGACCATCGACACCAGAAATTTGCTTGGCTTTGCAATAATGAGGATGCGTTCTGCCAGAAAACCAGTCAGTGAATTCTACAAACAAGCCAGCTTTGCAATAAGAAGAAGGCGTTCTCTTTAGTTTTCTCTTGTCCATTCATTATAATCGATCAAACAGTCCTCATGAGCGAGGAGAGTGACTTTGAATAATCATAGTCACTGTCTAATTTTTCTCTCTATATATAAAAATATAAAAGAGGCACATAATGATATGGGCATAGCATACCTGCAAACCCTCAGTGCATGAGCCTCTGCCCAATGAAATATCAGGAATTGAGAGCCCATGATATCCTGTGGTTGAAAGACATGTATGTACATATGTATAGAGAGAGGGTGTGTCTGGGAGAGAGATTTTCAATTTCAAACAGTTCAAGGTTCATGGTATAAGGAGGTCAATGGATGGCTTTTCTAGCAGGAACAACCCTGCCTTACAAAGGCAACATTGATAAAAAAAAATTTCAAACACCACTATGACAATCTCTTCTTCCAACGTATTCACCAGCTAGTACGGTCACCTTAGGGCATTCTTTAAAGTGCATATGTCCTTCCTTCATGTATTTGTGATTGAAAGCCTTCAAATAGTTGTGATTGAAAGTCTTTGAGACTAATATTCATATCTTGATTTTACTGAGTGCAATGAAAAGACACAAAAATAGTTGACGATAACTATGGCTTGCATTATAAATATCAACCCATTTCTCTATAATACAGCCACCTTTTTAGCGCTCACCTTGGCTGCATTCTTCTCCACCTTAACA
Source organism: Nymphaea colorata (assembly GCF_008831285.2). Taxonomy (NCBI): domain Eukaryota; kingdom Viridiplantae; phylum Streptophyta; class Magnoliopsida; order Nymphaeales; family Nymphaeaceae; genus Nymphaea; species Nymphaea colorata. The sequence continues at coordinate 21,068,809 of NC_045142.1, read as the reverse complement.
TTCCTCCTACTTGTAGTGTGTAACCCTACCACCATCTTCGCTTCCAAATTCCTGGGCTTCTCCGTAGACCTCATTCATTGAGATTCATCTCTCTCACCTCTCTATCACCCTTCATCCACTCTAGCTCAACGAACCGAGCTAGCGGCTCCCTTTCCATGTTGCGCTTCTGCCAAATTGCTTCATGGTTTGTCAATATCACCAGCATGATCTCCAGCCCCATGATGCCTGGCCCTGGAAAGTTTCTCATGAAACTCTCGCTAGCCTCTACTGGGCCATCATGGACACAGGTAGTGACCTCATATGGATGATGTGCTGCCCTTGTGACCCCTCCTTCAGCCAAACACCATCTATGTTTGATACACTTCAATCATCCACCTACAACAGTCAAAGCTTCTCCACCAGCTTATAAGCTGAGGGCGAGTTCAATCTTTAACCATTTGCACAGCCCTACTTTTTTGGACCACTTACAAGTCACCAAAAGTGCATTGAATTGTGGGGAGGCTGTTTGAGATGGTTGGAGTGTCTCTTAGCTTATCTCTCCATTCAAACACGGGACCGCCGGCTTTATCGGCAACCCCCCAAAACCATGAGCTTTCTTTGTGCTGTGTGCACGCGGCAGAGAAGGAGGGTCACGTTATGCTCTGTTGAGCGATGTATATACAAATAAGGTAGGGCATCGTGAGATGCTTTACACCAAGGCAATCAAACATACTATATATGGTTAGGGGAGGATTCGTCACCACCCTAAATTTGTCTATTAATAACATTTATGGTTCATGCATGTGAAGAAAAACTTGTAGCTTAACCCAAACACGGAACCTTTTGCACCCTTGAGAGAGGATGAAAAACACCCAAAGCATGACTTTGTTAATGTAAAATATTATTAGTCACCAAGTAGCACCTGCCAATTACTGTTATCAAGTAAGAACGCTAGTCATCAGGACGTGTAAGTACTCTCATATATAAATTTGTGGATGTCATAGTCTGGGTTTGAAAGGAAAATCCTCTTACCTGTCACAGTACATCACTCGATAAAATGTATCAGGCGATGTGTTTAATCACGTTCATCTGATGCAAATGCAGTTGTGATGATGGATTTCAACATGGTCAGAGGATTATATATATATATATATATATAGTTCAACTGGATGATGTTATCAAATGGCATCACGGCATCATGAACCATTGTTGCAATAACATAATCGATAATTTTTTAATAACAGCTGATGTTATGAGATGGCATCAAAATGCTATGGCCATAGCGCCTGCAGCTCCTCAATGCAGGCGCCACTGTCCCATGAACTACAGATGGAGAGAGAGATTTTCATTTTTGAACCCTTGAGTGTTCATGATTTTAGCGGGTCAATGGATGGTTTTTGGAGCAGGAACCACCATGGCTTATAAGGGAACGAGTAATAAAAAAACCCTTCAAATGCCACTACCAAAATCCCTTCTTCGAATGTATTTATTCATCAGTTATTGTGGTTTCCATATGGGTTGTTTGGCAGGAAAGACACTTTGTGAATGCCTCAAAGATTGAAATAGGTTTATGAAACAATAGTTCTATTATTTCATGTACAAGCTTCAATCTTTAGAGTTGATTTATAAGTGTTTCTGCTACCAAACAACATGGAAAATAGGTTAAATTGTCTATCTCTGTCCTTCAGATATTTGCAATCGAAAGTTTTCAAGAGTAATATTCAGATCTGGATTTTACTCAGACCAACGAAAAGACAAAAAGAATTGTGGAAGCCCAACCAAGGATTAGGAGATTTGACAAACCTTAACCATCGGAAGATGTTAATTGGTAGATGCGACCAGCATTTCTCCACCTTGACGGTCATTGGTAACACCTGGAATACTCCGGCCACATGTTTCTTTTCTCCGTAGTTTTCAAAAACACATGCTTTCCTAAGTCTGCAGCAACCTCAACCATGACTTCTTTTACAAATGCCCAGATAATTCGAGATTGAGTTACATGCACCACCCGGGTGTACGCTCGTACCCCGGCATACGTAATGAGCGTATGCTGGGGGTGGACCCTATTACCAACATGGACAATTATTTTTATGTCCAAACATTGCATATACATGTGTGTCAGATAACAAATTGGTATGAAATCACAAATAAGTATGAGATGATGTTTATGAGATAGCAAAAGATTTATGAGATAACAAATAGATGGATGTATGAGATAACATCAAACATAAGTATGAGATAATGTTTTTAATATAACAAAAAATTTATGAGATAATGAGATAACAGACAGATGCAGGAGAAAAGGCTAAACATAAATATGAGGTAATGTTTATGAGATAATAAAATATTTATGAGATAATAAGGTAATAGACGGATGTATGAGATAACACTAAACATAAGTATGAGATAATGTTTATGAAAAATAAAATATTCATAAGATAATGAGATAACACTATAAGTGGGACAGGAAAATTAAAATGTTTTTTTACTGCTTAAAAGGGTATATTGGTCATAACAATATGTATGTATAGATTGACAAATTTTACCTTTATCAAATCCCCAAAATCTTTTCTTTGTGGTTTTTCGCTTTTATCCTTACAAAAAGTGTATTTTTGTATTAATCATGGGCTTTTTTTCTCATACCTAAAATGGCGCATGAAATTACATACACAGAGGTGGTGTACATAACTAGCTTCGAGATATCTCCCCGTTATATCGCTGTGGGACCAGTGCCAATGTAGTCCAGCTGGCCAGCAGCTAGCCGCTGCCGATGGCTTCCTTGACAGACAGGGAGAAAGAAGAAAGAAGAAAGGAATCATGAAAAGAGAGGGAAAGGGAAGGATGGAGAAAGTATAACAAATTTGGGCCATCCATCTTAGATGGGAGGACTAGATTTGATGTCCCTTAATATATACTCAATGTCAAGTCAGCATTCAGGGATTAAAAAAACCAGACATTTAGGTCAGGCGTAAAAAACAGACCCTTTAATTTTTTGTTGAAAATTTATTTTAAATGAAATATAAAGTCCTAATTTACTTATAAAAACTATTTTTACATAAAACGTGCTTTGAATCAAGTTGTTTTTATAAAAAAATTTGATTTTTCTATTCTCAAAATATTGATGCTATGAGAGCAATTCCTTTTTGCTTATTATGAAAACACTATGGAAACAAAAAAAATGATCAACTTCATATATATTTTTCATCAACTTAACCTTAAGATCATATTGCTATGGCTAGATTTCAAAATAAATATTTCAACATCATATTTAAAGGGTTTGGTTTTGATCACTAACCTATTGTGTGGTCTCTATGTATATATATATATATATAGCCCCTGCTTGATGAAAATATCTGTGGGTAAGAGCCCATAACATCCTGAGGTAGAAAGACATCTATGTATGTATGTATAGAAACAGAGATTGGGAGAGAGATTTTCATTTTTGAACACTTCAAGGTTCATGGTTTAAGCAGGTCACTGAACTCTTTTTGTGGCAGGGACTACCGTGCTTACAAGGGCAAGACAGATAGCAAAACCTTCAAACAATATCCTCATCCAACGTATTCACTGGCTATTGCGGTCACCTTTGGTAGTAAGTTAAAAGTGTCTGCGTCCTTCCTTCAAATATTTTGATTGAAAGTCTTCCAATATTTGTGACCCAAAGTCTTCAAGAATGATAATCAGATCTTGATTTTACTGAGACCAATGAAAAGACACACAAAAGAAATTATGAAAGTCCAAGAAAGCACTATGAGGTTTGCCTATGCTTAACCATTGGGAGATGCTACCAACTTTTCTCCATTGTGATAGTTACTGGTTACACAAAAGAATACGTTACTCAGTTCAGCCACATGTTTCTTTTCTCCACAATTTCCAAATCCTAATCCTTCCCTTCATCAGTGGTGACTTTAACTGTTACTTTCATTATAAATGTCAACACATTTCTCCTTAATGGAGCCACCTTGTGAGCATGGGCATGACGGGCACACATATTAAGGAATGAGTAAATGTTCAATATAATGAAAATTGGTAGTGTTAAGAACATTTGGTCTCTACCAGCCCTGACCAGCTCATCCATGAACATGGGAAATGTAATTTTTTTACAATCAAGAATATAGTTTAGTGAAGATCGTATGACCCTTGAACAGAACGTTTTTTGTTATTTGTGCCCTCTTGATGTTTTACATACTAAATAAATATATAATTTACATAATAACAGCTGGTGCAACACATTTTCTATGTAGTAAACAAATGACAACGAGGATACATAACAATGAATTTTAATTATATAAAAGAAACGAGTGCAATAGGTTTCTTAAGATACTGGCTTTTCATTTTTCAGTTCTACTTTCCTTCCTTCATAACTATGTCTTCTGCTTTAAAGACTAGTGGGATCTTACAGAGAGAAAATAACCCCAAAAAACCAGACTAAAAATGAAGCTGATTTTATATATATATATATAGAGAGAGAGATCTTACTTTCTACGGACAAAGTGAATAAAAAATGATAAGAATATACAATAAACAATAAGTTGGCATTGATTAATGGACCAAAACTTCTGCAAATTTGCTTGAAAGCGACAAGAGATATGGAAAAAACCTACATCTACCTTTAGCTTGTTCCATTTTGTGTAATGGCTTCTTAATCCCACCTGATTGCAGATTACACTTTTTGAAAAAATTTCTTTTGGGCTAATTTTATAAAGAAGTCCTCGTAAATGGTGTTTGCTCTTTTAATTGAGGTAATGAGGTGAAGAAGGTATATAGTTTAATTGTATAAAGATCTGTTTTATATATAGATAGAAATGTAATTGCCATCATTTTCTGTTACTTATTGGTTTTAGTGCCTTTCTTGTAGTAGGGAATGTCAAATGATTTAAACTTGTACAATAATAGATGACCTTGGGGGTCGGACAGATCTTCAGTTGGCGCTTCTCTTACTGCCTCTCTGAACGTCAAGCTGGCTCCACTCCATCATCGACGCTCATCATTGGTGACGCTGCACTGCTGGCTCCCAGCCACTGCTCGATCTTCGCTCCCATGGTGGTGAACCCCAAGTTAGGGACCTTCTACTATGTTCAGCTGGTTGGAATCAGCGTGGGCGGCCGCTGCTGGCCCCGGCAAGTGAATATTGCGGCATCGGAATTCCAGGTCTCTGCCAATGGAAACAAAGGGGTCATCCTCAACTCCAGCACCTCTGTCACCTGCTTGATACAGTCGACGTACGTCACAAAGAAGGATGCTTTCCGGGCAGGGACGACGCAGCTGAACCTCACGACTGCTAGATTCTCTCTCTTTGACATGTGCTACGACCTGAGTGGCAAGGATGTCATGAAGGTGCCCATCGTTGTCTTCCACTTTGGTCGAGGTTCCAACCTGTTGCTTCCAGCGAGCAACTATCTTTTAACACCACTGGCTTGTTCTGTTTTGCCTTCGCTGGGACCAGCAGCAGCCTCACCATCATCGGCAACATCCAGCAGCAGGGTATCCGGGTCATCTTCGAGCCCAACGCATCCCGAGTCGGGTTTGTCTCTTAACAACGAAGTTCTCTATGCATCACAAAATTGTATGTTGAGTCTGCTGTTTCGGACGCTTATGTCAATCAGATTGAGCACATAATACGTGCCTTGAGAACTACCTGGTGCCATCGGCATTTCTTGAACCTCTTCCTTGCCTGAAAACTCTGTATCCTTCCTGAATTTGAGCTGTCCCATGGAATTTATTTCATTGCTTTAGAGAAAAATACAGTAAGCAATTTTCTTATCAATGGAAGAGCCAATCTGATTTACAAGTGAGAGAGGACCACCGCCGAGGCCAACAAGGCCAGGAACTTCAAGCAAGTTAGGATTCGGAGTGCCTTCATTATGAACACAACCAAAGACAATTCCTTGAAGCTCGATGGTGCTGGCATCATCGTCAAACAAGAGTGTCTTGGTGGCAAGTGTCCCTTTTATGAAGGATTTGTCTCCTTAGGAATATATGAATCCACAAAGTTGGTTGATAGTGCAAACATGATCGTCCAGTTCCATGCAAGAGCTGGTGGAGCAGCTCTGGCTCTTGTAAGTGAAGGACTGAAGTGGATCAAACATTGAGGTTTGGCTGGAGCAGGAGTCACATGGGCAGCACGTCGTCCATATGAGGTCACTACCAGTGCCAAGGGTGGCCCAATAGAGTCGGGATACTCGCCAGAGCCAGGCATCATGGGGCTGGAGATCATGCTGGTAGTATTGGCAAACGAGGAAGTGATGCGGCGGAGTGCAACATTGAGCACAGAGCTGCCTGCTCCACTCATTGAGCAAGAGTGAATGAGGAGTCATAAAGAGGAGAGAGTGATAGAGTCTCGATGAATGAGATCTATGGAAAAGCCGAGAGGTTTGGAAGCGAAGATGGTGGTAGGGTTAGGCAGTATTACAAGCAGGAGCAGCTGCAGGAGAAGGCCGAATGCTAAGGACGAGGAGAAGGCAGCCATGGTGAGTGCTAAAAGGTTGTTGTATTAAGGAGAAATGTGTTGGTATTTATAGTGGAAGTCATAGTTAGGGTTGCTGCTGATTAATGTGAGCATGTGGATTTGGAAATTGTGGAGGAAAGAAACATGTGATCGAACTGAGCAACATATTCCTTGGTGCAAACCATCACAATGGAGAAAAGTTGGTAGCATGTTACGCTTAGGCAAATCTTGTAGTGCTTGGTTGGACTTCCACAATTTGTTTTTGTGTCTTTTTCATTGGACAGTAAAATCAAGATGTGAATATTAGTCTTGAAGACGTTGGATCACAAATATTTGCAGGAAGGACGCAGACACTTACCAAAGGGTGACCGCAATAACCAGTGAATACGTTGGAAAAAAGAGATTGTTTAAAGGTTTTGTTATCTGTGTTGCCCTTGTTGTCATGGCCGCAGCCGTGGGCGACTTGGCTGATGGAAGTTTGTCTGAAGGTCACAGTCTCTGTGGAAAATTCACCCATAGTGGAGGATCCGTCACCGTAAGACACTTGGTAAAGGCACAAATGGCGCCTGGAGCAGAACCTTACTGTTTTCGTTGGCATAGATATGGAATTCCGAGGCCTGAGAAAGGTTCTGCTCCAGGGGCCGTTTGCACCTTACCAAGTGTCTTAGAGCGATGGATCCTCCACTAGGGGCGACCTTTCCACCGAGACCCTGACCTTTGGATGGACTTCCATCGGCTGAGTCACCCTCGGCTGCGGCCACGACAATGAAGGCCTATTTGTTGACACCGTAGGGCTCCTCGGTCTCGGCCACGGTGACCTTTACTTCTCTTCGCAGGCTGGCCGGATCTTCGGTCGAAGCTTCTCTTACTGCCTCTCCGACCGCCAAGCTGGCTCCACTCTGTCATCGACACTCATCATTGGTGACGCTGCACTGTTGGCTCCCGGCCACGGCTCGGTCTGTGCTCCCATGGTGGTGAGCCCCAAGTTAGGGACCTTCTACTATGTCCAGCTGGTTGGAATCAATGTGGGCAGCCGCCGCTGGTCCCGGAGAGTGAATGCCACGACGTCATGGCCAATGGAAACGAAGGGGTCATTGTTGACTCCGGCACCTTCGTCACCCACCTGGTACAGATGGCGTACGTCCCAATGAGGGATGCTTTCCAGGCAGGGACGATGCAGTTGAACTGCATGACCTCTGGATTCTCTCTCTTCGCCACGTCCTATGACCTGAGCGGCAAGGATGTCGTGAAGGTGCCCACCATCATCATCCACTTCAGTTGAGGTTTTGACCTGTCGCTTCTGGTTAACACCACTGGCTTGTTCTGCTTTGCCTTCGCTGGTACCAGCAGTGGCCACACCAACATTGGCCACATCCAGCCGCAGGGCCGTGTTCGACCCCGTCGCGTCCCGAGTCAGGTGCGTTGCATTGTTGGGAGATGCCAGATTGATCATCATAGACTCGGGTACCACATTGACTTCTCTTGCCAAAGATGTGTATGATCAAGTGGCAAATGTGGTGCCTAATGTCATAAACCATGAACGCTTCCATCCTCCTAAGCAAGATTATCTGTGCTACCATGTAAAGAATAATGGTGATCCATATGAAAGGCTGCCAGAGATGGTCTTCCATTTCACCAATGCAGACTGAAAGTTGCCACCTTCAAATATCTTTATGATGTTTGGAAGTGGAGTGGCCTGCTTAACCATTAAAGACAGAGAGATTCCCATCTTCCGGAATGTTGCGCAGCATAACATGCATGTGAAGTATGATTTGGGGAAGAGGCTGCTTTCTTTTGCAATGTACCAAGGGCCAAATGTATATATATATATATATATATATATATATATATATATATGTATGTATGTATATATATTTCTTTTGTGATGATCTCCATGGTTCTCTGTACTGGTCTATAATTGGCAGCATTGGATGCTGCTTATGTTTTATCTCAGTGCAATGACTGAGTGTCATGTAGTCGATGATATTACTTTTCCATGTTGAATAAATATATATGTGTTCAGTTTTAAAGATGTTACCCCTTCCTTTTAAGCTTAAAGCTTAACTTAGATATGATGGGCAAGTATAAACATTTGCTACGGCTTTAAAAGTCGCTAATACTCACAATTCTGTTGCTAATATGTAATCGTGACGGTCAAAGGTCCACCACCACAAGTTCCGTTCCCCAAACTGTTACGGTTGAAACTGGCCATCGTGTATTAGTTGTGTTTGTTAAGACATTAGTTGCTAGCATTATGGCCACAGAATGTGCCTACACTTTATTATAACTTTTATGCTGGAATTTTCTGTCGCTTTACATAATGTTTTATATGTCGGTTATATTTGTTGCATAACTTATTAATGTCTTTGGACTTTGCAACTAATGGCGCTAACCCTCCATCTACAATGATGGCTGTTTTAGCATGCACAGTGTAGTAGCTGGCGACATATTTTTGAATCCCTGACACATGTTTGGAACGGAATTTGGGATCACTGCCGAATATGGCATCATGTGAATGTAGCTAAAATTCAGAACATATAGTACTTGCTTAATGTTTAATTCATTGATTAAAACTTTGTGTTATAAAGAAGGCATTAATTGAAGCGATGTTACTTTTATTGAAAAAAGAACATGATGCTTTTTTATTTTGTATTTTTAAAAACAGAATATTGTTCTTAACATGTTCCATCTAAGAGAATTTAAAAGCCTCAGCGCACGTTACACAAAAGACTTTACCTTGAGAGGCGTAGCGTAGCTTGTCAAAAAGTTACGGAGTCAAACAGAAACAGGGTTACTTCGATGAACATAGCGTAACTGGTCGAGTTGAGGGGCTGGTGAGAGTTAGGTCGAGTTGAGGGGCTTTGTGAGTGGTCATCTATAGAAATTTATAAATTGTGTTATTTTGTTGGAATCTGGGGGCGATGAGGTTGGGAATATAATCACCTTGAAAGAAAATGAGGAACATCAAATAAAGCAATGGTTGTCAGGACAAAGATGTTTATTTAGAAATCAAGCAAAGGTTGAACCATCAAAGGACCCAGTTTAGTTTCTTGGATCTGCTGCTGCCTTAGTGTTTGATCGGTCAGGACAGGCCAAACATGATGTCAGCAATCCCTCCAGTTTTCCAAAGAAAAAAGAACTTCACGTCTTGACAGAACGACATTATCTTCAACTGGTAGGCCTGCAGGACTCGTTTGGCTAAGTGTTTGCATCCCCAAAATTTTTGGTTGGTTTTGGAGCACTCCAGAAAAATGAGGTTTTTGTTATGAAATAGGAAAGAAATGGACTCACCCGTCGATACGAGGGCCGACCATTCCCAGTCCCTTTACTAGGGGTAATCAACTTACGGGCTATGTTTATTATTGATGCATTTCGTTTTAACTTGAACATTTCTTTGATTCTATATGTGGTGTAGAAAATATTGAAAGTTTGATGTTTCAAACTTTTGAAAAGGTTCTTGAAGAGTTGCTTGAAAATGTGAAATGTTTTGGAAAAACTAGAAGGAAATCCTTGTGAATATCATTGGGAAGCTTGAAAAGTTATTTTGAAATCATTTTAGTGTTCTCTTAAGACATTAAGTAGGTTTGAGATTTTTCTCTAATTCGGTTACCACATAGTTAGAGTTTCATCTCATCTTGCTTAAGTTCTTTTGGAGAGGTGCTTGTGATCATACGTGACAGTAAGTGAGTGAAAATAAATGGATGCATTGATCCTATATGATTGAAAGAGAAAATCATTCATTCCTACCACAACATTCATCTAGATGCATTCCTACCATAACATACATCTAAGATTTTTGTTTTTGTAAATATCATATATATGAAGGAAAAGTTTTTGAAAATGGATTGGGATTGTAGACCATCAAGCAAAAATCCAATATTGGGTCATTACTTGGTTTGTGGTCTTGATGAAGTCGGTAAATGAAAAATTAAAATCTAAGATATTGAAAGAATAGAAAAGAAAAAGATCTTGAAAATTATAAAATCACATGTTTTGAAAAATAAAGATGTATTTGTATACATATATGAAAGCTTATGAAAATGATGTTTATATCAAGTAGAGAAGAGAAGATCATTTTAGAAAGAGAAAGATAAATTTTAAAATACAATACACGTATATATATATTTATATATACGTATACGAGAGTTTATAAAAGTATGTTAAATCATAGAAAGGGAAACAACAAAGAAAGATATTCATGTGCATGCATATGTATATAACATGTATATATGCATACGTTTTCATGAATATGAAAATGAAGGAATAATTTGAAAATAGCCGACTTCAAATTTTGATATAGGCCGGAAGGGAGCTTGGACTCATGCAAGAGCCTAAGCTAAGTATCCAAGGCCACATTATAGAGATTTCTTTTGAAAAAGTTTTAGAAAATATGATTTATATAAAAACATATAATATTTATGGTTTGGTTACAAGGGAATATGTTTCTTCCACCATTGGGTATGGAAGAAAATCTAACAACACATCGAGGCACTCTTTAAGGTTCCTAATGCGGTGATTAGGAAAGAAACTAGCGTAAAATGACATGCAAATGCATTTTAACATGTATATTTTCGTGATGGTTTTCCCGGGTTGGACAAGCACCAATCTCAAAAATTAATATGAAAATAAAGAGCCCCAAGCCATACCCTCATTCTCACCGTTCATTGGTATGTAAATATAAAGATTATAATATCATGCATGGATAATATCAAACAATATTTAAGAAAAGAAAGAGAGCATGATTCAACTATGGAATGGAATCTCATCTTCTCATGTTCCTGGTGCACTTGAGCATATCCTCTTGGCTCTAAAATAGAGTTGAGAGCTATCTCTTATGGCCATGGGGAAATGAAAAAGATAGGAAAATAAAGGAAACAAAAGAACAACAAGAATGTATTCAAGAAATGAGATAACATAACTCAAGCATAGAAATGAAAGATCATCTCATCTTCTCATGTTCCCATTGCACTTGAGCATAGCCTCTTGGCTCAAAAATAGAGTTGAGAACTGTCTCTTTTGGCCATGGGGAGAGGAAGAAGAGAGGAAGGAAAATTAGAGAAAAATGAGAGGGATGATGATTACATACCTCTAAATGAGAAAATGACTTAACGAAGATGAACACCTTCACTTGAAGATCCCCTTGAGTGAAACTCCAAGATAATGCCTCCAAAAGGGTTGTAGTTTACTCCAAGTTGAAGAGAAATGGAAAGAGGAAGAGGGAGAGAGAGAAACCTCAAGAAAAACCCTAAGTCTTCAAGTGAGAATACTCTAGGGTTTCTCCCAAGGGCCACTCTTGCTCAAGAGGGTGAAATAGGGAATATTTATAGAGGATTTTGGAGCCATAACCCAACATTTGAACTCTTTTGTAAAAGACCAAAATCACCTTGTAAAATGAGGTTCTTTGTAAAAAAGGAGGGGCAAATGGGTCTTGTTTATCAAAAAAACCAAAATTATCATCTAAAAGGAGGTTCTTTGTCAAAAAGGAGGGGCAAATAAGTCTTGTTTACCAAAAAGACCAAAATCACCCTCTAAAAGGAGGTTCTTTGTCAAAAAGGAGGAGCAAATGGGTCTTGTTTACCAAAAAGACCAAAATTACCCTCTAAAATGAGGTTCTTTGTCAAAAAGGAGGGACAAATTTGTCTTGTTTACCAGAAAGACCAAAATTGCCTTCTAGAAGGAGGTTCTTTGTCCAAAAGGAGGGACAAATAGGTCTTGTTTACCACAAAGACCAAAATCACGCTCTAAAAGGAGGCATTTTTGTTAAAGGAAAGGGCAAATGGGTCTCAAATGCTTGATTTGGATTTGAACTTGGGTTTCTGGATATAATTTGGATTTGGATTGTGGCTTTAGACCAATTTAGATCCAAAAATTGGGTTTTGTGTTTTCAATAAAAGAGGGCATTCTTTTTTAAAAAATTTGGGGTGATTACACTAAGTGAATATTTTATGATTGTGTCATGAATCCTTTCAAAATTTGGGATAGATTGATGGAGCACTATAATTAATAATTCTTGAATCAGACCCAATTTTCAGGGCAAATTCATGCAACACTCACAAAGTGTTCCGGCTGTTATACAATCCTTCAAAAATATTTTAATTCTTTGGACTGAACATTTGTTTTGTGCACTAATGCCCAATATTCATATGACATTTGCATGCAACAGTCCGGTTTGTGCCAGAAGTGTTGGTTAGAAGGCAATAAGTTCTTAGAGAAGATGTTAGCGACCATCAGTTTGTTTGATCGACTTTCAAAGGTGGCCATCTATAATGAAAAATTCAGTTTTTTATAATGTTTTGGCTGCTAGAATGATATATATAGAGAGATAAAATTTTGATATAGAAAGCATATCTGGATGGGTGCTTTGTGATGTTACTTCATACATAAGAAGGTGCGGTGCTTCCAGCTTTCACTTTTCACCTATTCAAAACATACCATAGGTATGCAATATCTTGGATCATATAGATATATAGACCTCCACATACGTCATGAAAAGGATCTCTGAGAAAACTTGTTCCAATAGATGGATGAGCAAATGCTAGTCCATCAATTTGAGATGTAATTCCAGATTTTTTAGAGTGACGTCTCATCTACATCATGCCAATGACGGTAGACAAACGGCAGCTTCTCCTCTTCATCGCTCTCTTTTTTCTATCCTTTTGAGTCACAGCGGGATGTGAGATCGAGTTGCGTGCGCATCCTTATGGACTCACAAGTATGCAGTTACCATACCAAAAAAGATGGGGTTTTAGGTATGTTGCATGCACATCCTTATGTACGGGGAAAAAAGAAGGGGGTTGGTGTACTTCTGAATTTTTTTCATGAAATGATGTTTATTTTAGACTTATTAACTCTTTCATAACCTCTCTCTCTCTCTATATATATATATATATATATATACAATCTTGTTTTTTCAAAATATATCTTTTCTATAATACCTTTCCTTGGACCGGACACTCTACTTCTCATTATGACTGTTACATTAATTCAAATATGTCAGCATTGTTCCATGTCCACCCGAACTCCAAACCTGGTTATCTGTAAAACTTTTCTTGAGTTTGTATGGTTACGATGAAAAAAAACAGGAAGACAAAAGTGGAAGCAAAAAAAAATACAATAAAGACATACCTTTTAAAAAATTGCTAAAATGTCCCCTTATTCTTGAGTTTGTACGTTGGGTGCCCATAAGGGGCACTCAACTCAATCTACCCGAACTCAGCTGAACACTTGCCACTCACTGACTCTTCATGAGCAACTGTCACCTCTCTCTCTCTCTCGATTTAGCCTAATTTGTTTTTTTATTCTGAAACAGCCCTTAAGGATGGTGGAAAGATTAACGGAAGATGTGGACTATGAGAGAGAGACATGCATGGAATATTCTTGTGTCAGATTTCCATTGCATCCATGGGTCACATTTTTACTTGGAAATGCAGTCACCAGTTTGGTTACTTGTGTTGCTATGCTCCAACGCTTCATTGGGTGATTCCTGCCCCAACGCATCCCTAGACCTTCCAAGCAGGATTAAAGCTAAGAATTTTCTGCAGACCTTTTCTTCGAATCTCCGAATTTGAATGAGGTGCTTGAGAATTACAGGCTTAGCCTCTCTGGCCATGAAACCTAAATAATTTGTATTTGTATCATTATAGAAAAAAGAAAAACCATCTTGGAAAGTTGAGAAGACGCATATATGACCTATGTATTATGCATAAATGTTGAGGTGGGGATCTGCTCAAATAGAAAACATATAAATGTTAAACATCGACCAAGAAGAAGTTTTACAGTGAGTCCGGCTATCTAAAGAGAACAGCTGGACCGTCGATGGATCGAGCCCAGTTTCATGGACTTGGCCAATCTCATCGGTTCGCAGTTTGAATGGGTCACCGCAAAACACAGTAACTCGTCGAAGGGAAAGCAAGATATTCGCTGCTGACTGAAGGCCCTTCAGAAAATCACTGGCCGAGGGATGCCACATGCTAATCAGCAAAATAGCTACAGAGCTTCGACAATGTAAACTAGTAATTTTTGTGTGCCTGTGTGGGCAATTGCCACACAAGTCCACACGTTCCTGCATGATTCTTGATAAATAGGAGTTGCCTATTGTGATACGTATCAGTCCTCCTTAATGATTCTGTAATTCTTCATACTCTCACATTCTGTTTTTCTCATGTAAAAGTTGGTTGGAGTCAGCCGCTTTGAATTGTATTGGGGCTTGGCTTGGGTTGATCCAAGGTATTATACAAATCGGCCAATATTTATTATTTATTTATTGTTTACTTAGAAGAAACTTTCTTTTCCATAAAACTACTAAGGCCATGCCCTTATGCTTTCAAGATTTTGTCCTGCTTCAAGGCTTAGGTGGACATACTCTACATCGCTCAACTCCACTTGCCATGGTTTGCAATCCAGATAAATAACACACTAGAATGTGACAGCGGCCACAAGATTCAAACCTCGAACTCCTTGGATATGAACTACTTGCCACCCAGTTGCCCTATGTGCCTTGAGGCAATCAACCAATCTTTATTCAAGTGATTCTGAATGAAGCATGATTTAGCCAATTCATCATCAATCGCCCATTTTAAAAGACGCTGAAGTGCTTACAGGTTTCTTTCAGTTTCCACTTGATTTCACATTTCACTCAAAAGAAATTTCCAAAAATATTGACAAAGTTGCTCTCAGCCTCGATCTCACTCCCAAACTGCAGGCCCACATGGACCATCTAGAGTCTAGCATCCGCAGTTTGCTATCGCCCATCGACGTTGAAGGCTCAGGCAACCATCCATGGTGTTGTTGAGGAATCGATCAATGACATCACTGGAGTTGGCCAAAAAGGGCATCTGCAGTTTTTCCAATCCATCCCTCCGCTTTGATCATGTCAACCTGCCGAACCTAGGGATGTCAGAGGGTTGGGTTAGGTCCGACCAAGCCTTCAGTTTTTTAACTTAAATTTTTTCATTCCAAACCAGACTGGCTACCTCAGGGGCTGTCTGACGATCTGGGGCTGTCTGACGACAGTAACACATTGTTATTAAAGTCTTCTACTGTACATGCAACACTGTAACAAGTCTTCTATGAATCTGTCTTATTTGCTAGGAAAGATTCATGGGGCAACAACAATGTATTACTTTGCCAAACAACCTCTTAAGAACCTACTTTTATGTTAGAAAATGGACCAAAGGTTGAATGTTTTTGTTGGGTTTTTGGATCTAGACATTAGACCAAATGTAAAATCACAAACCAAACCCAGAAGGAAAAAGTAGGTGGATACATGTGTGTATGTATGTATGTATTGTGCTTTTGTGTAATGGACGCTCCAATTTTTTAAACCATTAAAAATTAGACTTTAAAATCATTGTAAATTGTTGCTAAAAGCACTAGGAACCATTGCTATGTACATGTCGTAAACTATTGCTAGTCCTCATTTTTTACAGCCGCCCAATATAATGCATTGAGCATGTAAATAAATGTATTGCTTAATAAAATGCACTAAGTGATCTACTGTGAGAGGTTGGAGGATTTCTATATCCAGAGCTGGGTGGAGAAGTTCAAGGATATATATATATATATATGATTTTTGACCAAATGTATAGCCTAAAAAAAAAACATCTGCGTGATCTTTGGTCAAATTTAGATTTGGCATTTGGTTCTTTTGCAAAACACAAACAATCAAAGACAATAGATGACAATACTTGGGTTTTTTTTTTTGAATAATTTTTCATAAGGAGTTTTGTTTTGTAAACCACTTGTTGGAGTTCGATTGATTAAATACACAGCTGTCAATACACACTGGTCCCAAAAATGCCAAGGCAAACCAGATTGGAATTTAAGGGCTCCAGCCACATCTAAAATGTGATGGTGTTTTCTTTCAACTACACCATTTTGTTGTGGTGTATAAACACATGTGTGTTGATGAACAATGCTTTTTTCATGAAAAAAATCATTCATCTCCCTTAAAAAAATCGACTCCATTATAAGTTTTAACAATTTTAACCTCAGCTTTATATTGCCTTTCTATCATATTGATAAAATCTTTTAATAGATGAGTAGTTTCATGCTTAAATCACATCAAATACTACTCTAGTATAGTCATCAACTAAGGTATTAAAATAGTGTGCTCCAGAAAATAAGGCTTGGGAATATGGCCCCAAATATCCCAATGCAACAACTCAAATGGATTATTTGAACAAGAGACACTTTCATTAAAAGGTAATTTAGACCGTTTTGTTAGTTTGCATTTGTCACAATAAAATGTTTTCATTTTAATGCTAGATTCTTGCTGAGAAAATAGATAATTCATGGCTTGTGATGGATGCCGAAGTCTAAGATGCCATATATCTGTTCACTTGAGACTACAGTTCATTGCCAATGATTGATGTGAAGGATCAGAGATCTTAAATACGAACAGGCCATCTCTCAAACTACCCAGTCCAATCATCGTCCTAGAATTCAGGTCCTGCAACGAAAAACCATTGGAACCAAAGATGACTTGACATTTAGTAAGTGAAACAAGTTTACTCACTGATACAGGATTGAATAATTTGGAATATAGTAAACATTTTTTAGTATCAAAGAAAGTTGTAGAGAGGCTTCACCAATATGGGTAGCATGTACCACAGTTCCATTTGGTAGTTTATGGGATAAGGTGATTGTAAGACAATAACATTAGACAGAAAATTAAGGGACGATGACATGTGGTCAGAGGCACCACTGTCAATGATCCATGTGCTGGATTGTGAATATATCATACCTGAAAAATGAGATTGACCATTGGGCGGGTGTGGCACAAGAGCAGTTTGATCTTTAAGAAGTTGTTTTAACTTATTGTATTCATCCATGGTTAGAACATGAGCTTGATCCTTGCTTGGATTAGGCAAAAACAATAGACACTGAAGCATTAGAATGTATTTTAGCATTGATTTTAAAAGAGTCACTCACTAAGTGGTTTAACTTGCTTTCAAGCCTAATGATAATTTTTCTTGATTAACTTAGTATCACCAAAGGCAGTGAGACGAGAATATGAAGAGTGTTAAAGTTGAAAAAGAAACGAGATCTGGAACCATATGTGTACCTAAAGTGCAAAATGGTCTTGTGGTTAGCCAACAAAGAGATGAAATGGGAACTTTGTTTGAGAGTGCCCATGGCATCAATCCATTGTGTTATTAAAAAGACAGAGAGAAGAGGGAGGAAGCACCGATATGCAAGTTGAAGCACAGCAGAAACATTACATTGAAACCTATGTCACACGTATCTTAAAATTTTGAAAATTGCCGTGTCCGCGTACCCGTACCCTTATCGTACCCGTACCCATGTGACATAGATTGAAACACTAAAAACAGACCTGTTATCCAAAAAAAATGGGTAGCTGCTTATCCTTGTTCAATTGAAGACCCAGAATCCAGTCTCAGTTATGTTGTTCAGTAGCCTGAGTTTTTCATAACATTGCCTGCCTAAGGTTTGCTTGTGAGAGTTCACCTGCGTTTATCTTACAAACATCTTATTCTAAATTCTCATTTGAGTCTAATCCTAGTAGAGGTAACTGATCAGGCTGAGCCACCAGGTACCATCCGAATGGAAGAGTGTAAAATCATGGTAGAATGAACATAAGATATTTTTAAGATTGTAGTTGTGTTGGGTGTTTCAGCATTTGAGTGAAAACTTCCATTTTGTTCCTTGCAGCTATCGATGCCATAGCTGAATGTTGCAGTTGATTTGGGTATTACATTATTTGATTGAAAACTTCCTTGTTGGCTTGATTTGTCATGATTGTCGTGAGCTAGATTTGAATAGTTTTCTTAAATACGCCCCCGTAAACGGGAATGGCTTATGACGTTGAGTTTGTGTTGTAAGTCAAAAAATTGATCTTTCCCCAAGGCTTTGGTGAATATGTCTACAATTTGACTAGAAGAATTGACGTATCTAGTGGTCAGGCACCCTGAACTGGTCATTTCGCGCACATAATGATAATCAATCTGAATATGTTTTGACCGATTGTGAAAAACTGGATTTTTCGTTATGGAGGGTTTTGAAGGAGCCAAGTCAATTCTATAGCTATTGATGCCATGGAGCGATATTCAGCCTCCGCACTGGATCAAGCAACAGTGGATTGCTTTTCTGCACTCCAGGAAATATAGTTAGCTCCTAGGAAAGTACAGTACCCTATCATGGATCTTCTGATGAGATGGCATCCAGCCCAATCCGCATCTGAGAGGCATATAGATCCATGGTGCTTTGAGAGAGGATATGAATGCCATAGTCGGTAGTTCCTTTGATATATCAGAGAATACGCTTGGCAATTTGAAAGTGAGCTTGAGTTCAATTTTGCATAAATTGGGTGATAAAATTCACTGAAAAAGTTATATCTAGTCGAGTGATTGTCAAGTATTGTAATGCTCCAACTATAGCACGATGAAGAGTTGGATATGAAAAAGGTGAAGTACCTAGAAGAGCTAGCTTGGCTGCCATAGGGGTGTTCATAGTTTTGCAATCAAGCATTTGAGCTCTTTCCAAAATGTCCTAAGCATATTTCGTTTGAGTGAGAAATTGACCATCGTAGGTATGCAAGGCTTCGATCCAAAGAAAATAACTTAGTTGCCCCATATCTTTCACTAGAACTTTGACTTCAAGCCTGGAGATAAAATTCTGGATTAAGTTAGAAGAGCTGCCTGTAAGAACCACATTGTCGACGTAAATTAAAATAATAAGACAATGGCCATTTTCATGAAATGTGAACATGGCTCTTTCAGTGAATTACTATCCATGAAACCAAGCTCTAGACGCTTGCTTTAGCCATATAGTGCCTTTCGAAGATGACAAACATGATGCAGTAGAAGAGGATCTACAAACCCCGGTGGTTGAGACATATAAACCGTTTCATGAAGCAATCCATGTAGGAAAGCATTTTTTAGATCTAATTGTTTGATGTTCCATTTGAAGATGATAGCAATAGAAAGTACAAGTCATATAGTACTTGGTCGAATGATGGGAGAGAAAGCCTCTTGGTAATTGATCCCTTCTACTTGAGTGAAACCCCTAGCAACTAGGCATGCCTTTAAATGATCAAGACTTCCATATGCTTTGGGTTTGGATTTGAAAACCCATTTTGATCCAACGACGTTCACGTAAGGTTCTCTTGGAACTAAATCCCATATATTATTAGATCTGAATGCAGTCATTTCTTCTTCCATGGTATGAATGTTGGCATATTTAGGATTAGGTTTGTGAATGCCTACTGTAGCTGTATTTATCATCGTTTGGTTTCCTAGAGACGTTGATCTAGCTACAGATCTTGTTACTATGGTTCGAGTTCCCATATAGGTTGATGGAAGACTGGTGTCACTTGTAGTTTCTGAACTATGTAAGCTTGATGGAGAGTTTGGCATTGGATCAGGTGGATCGGCTGGATGAATATTTGTATCAATAGATCTATCATGTGGCATGCTTTATTGAAGATCGTCATAGACATTTAGACATGAATCTGGTGTAGGGCTGGAACCAGATTACGGGTGATCGGAAGTTAGCATGGTTCTATCACTTGAAGTCCCGATATCAACAAAGGATATAAAATCACTATCCATGACATCATCCTTATAGAGAGAAGATGGATTTTTGAAAGGGAATGGGTTTTCATCAAAGAGGACATGCCTGGATATGTATAGACGTCTGGAATTTGGTTTGAAATATTTGTAACCCTATGAAACGTGTTATATCCAATAAATATACAAGGAACAGATTTAGGGTCAAATTTGTTTTGAACATATCCTCTCAAATAAGGGAAGCACCTGCTGCCAAAGATATGCATGCTGGAATAATCAGAAATCCTTTTAAACAATATAGAGAAAGGTGACTGCATAGACAATGTTGAGGTGGGAAGCCTGTTCATAAGAAAGACAGCTGCTGAGAATGCATCAATCCAAAATCTCTTTGGTGCATTTGATTGAAAGAGCAACATTAGACCCGATTCAGTGATAGAGCGATGCTTGTGCTTTGCTTTGCCATTTTGCTTGGGTGTTTTGGGGCAGGAATATTGCCGTTTAATTTTAAGGTTGTCGAGATATAATACGAAGCAGGAGCTTGTATATTCACCACCTTCATCACTTTGGAAAATTTTTATTTTACTGTCAAATTGGCGCTCAACCATTTTGTGAAAATGAACAAAGGCATAAAAAAAATTAGATTTGTGTCTTAGAGGGTAAAACCATGTGAAATGGCTATTGCCATCAACCATTAGAGCATAAAACCGATATTGTTCTCGAGATATAACTGGTGCCTGTCCCCAAACATCACTGTGAATTTTTTTTAGTGGGAATGAAACAGTATCGTCTTTTTCAATAAAAGGCAATTCACAAGATTTTCCCATTTGGCAACTAGCACAAACCGAGAGAGAAATATTAGGTAAAATATCAATATATTTCTGGTTTTTGAAAAAAAGGCGAACAACAGATTGAGGATGTCCCAAACGTGCAAGCCAAAACTCTTCCGTCACTTGTCGGAAACGTGATGAAAAGAAAGCCTTATGATTGCTGTGATTGTTCACTGCAGAGAGTCCGCCTGGTTCACTCCCTATTTCCATTACTCTACCCATCCTTCTGTCCTTTAGGCCCGTTTGATTGCAGAGAAGAATTTAACATGGTAAATTTACCATGGAAATTTTTTCTAGGAAAATATACAGGATGAAATTTAAGCCTCTTCCGATTTGACGCCCTATTTGATTGCAAGGAAGTTTTTTGTAGGGTAAAATTAACTGTGTTTGATGCACATAGTAGTTTTTTGCAGGGTAAATTTAATTGTGTTTGGTGCACATGGTAAAAAATAAGAGAGACTTTTTTCATGACCCTTAGAAATTGTTGTTTTATTGGTTCTTGTCCAATAACTCTTTCCCAAGATATCACAGTTATTTACTTAATTATCTCTGAAAATAACATATATTTATGGTTTTATACTAGTTGAAATACGATGATGCTTTATTAGTTTTCCATGTTAGTAGATAGTTTTCTCTTGCACACTTACGAATTTTTCTATCAAAAAAATATATTGCACTAAATCTAATTGTCATAATAACGACTATATTTTCTATGTGTTTCGTGTCAAGAAAACATTTTGCTTCATTTTCTCGCGAGGAGAATATCCGGCTGCTGATCTAGAGTCGGCCCATCTACAGGCGAGCGACCATCTTCTCTCTTTCGCTCTCCGTTTACTGTGAGAAATCTAGGGTTCTCTGACCTTGATTGGTGGGAAAGAGGAAGGCCAGCCGGTTGGAGAAACCTGCGAAGTTTCGGATTTGAAATTGGTTTCATGGGTGGAAAGAAATTCCAATGAATCCATCTGATTCCCTCTCTTCTTCCTCGCCGTCAAATTGAGCACACCCAAGATGGCAAATACAGGAAAATCGGCGTCTGCTGATGCCTCCTTCGATCCCACCAATGGAAACAACAGCTGGGTGGAGTTCTTTTCAAGTATGGCCCCAACCTGTAAGAATTAAGATTATATGATTTCTGCCTAGTTTCTTAACAAACTTTCCTTTCTAAAAAAAATCTGTAATTGCGATAGTGATATTAGTCTTTACCATGTCCGAATTATATTGAAAGAACGAATTCAGAAACCCATCCAGACCTGGTGCACTATTGGAGTTGGCACCCATAACAGCCTATTACACTTCCTCATTTGAAATGGGACTTTTGTCCGTTAAGTTTTCTTTTATAAATATGCAGTGGCCAACAGCAAGCTGATCCATAATCATTTTTGTTGAGTTGTCACTGGTAAAAAATCTTTAAAAATAAGAAGTACCTGCTGAAAGAATTTTATCCTCCTCATAAAACTCCCCATCATCCATCTTCATGTGCAAGAGTCAATTTTTTTGGACATTTTCTTCAACATAGCATGAAATAGTTTGCTGTTATTATCCCCTTCTTTTAGCCATGATAACCTAACTTATTTTTTCCAATAAATTTCTTCATCTCAGAGAGCATCCGCAAGAAAACTTCTAATATGATTTTCAGAAGTGGACCAGTTATGAGAGCCAATGTCTTGCCTCTTATAAATTTCAATAAGATCCTTTTGAATAGTTCTGGTATCAACTTTGTCGGTTCTATATTTACTCCAATTACTTTATTCCGTTTTGCCAGAAGTTTAAGCATTATGCATCGTCTACACTCCACTCTCCATGATCTTGTAATAATGACCTTACAACTAGGTTAACACTCTTACTAAAGGAAGTAGTTAAATCTTTGTCTTCTTCTGCATGCGGTTTTAAAGATATTTAATTTACATGTAAAAGAGAAGCGCTGAGTGGTCTGAAGAACTTCTTGGTTCTACCAAAAGCTGCCCGCAACATCCAACTTGCTCAATCCAATAATTTGCAAAAAATATCTATCTAATTTGCTTGGAACCAGCACTGTCGGGCTGCAGAGATTGGTTCAAGTGAATTCTCTGTTTCTGTCCACAATCTCCCTTAGTCCAGCATCTTGAATGAATCCACTGAATGCTAAACAAGCTTGTCTAGCAGAGGAAGGCCCATTTTTCAGACTCCTTACAAACTGAATTAAAATGTTTCATGATAATACTAACTTTTGTTTATTGGCAATAACGATATCTAACATAACCAATTGGTCTTTGTGAATTCTAAAGTCAGGGTGAAGATACATCCCTATTGTATCAAAGTTGAGATTGGAAGTGTTATGAATAAACAAACAATCCATCTAAAATTTATTAAATTTGCAACTAGTCAATCTAAATCAGCCTGTCTCTAAGCACAGACAACTATGGCCCAATTAAGATTTGTATCAATATTAGATTCAAAGGAAAACTCCTTGTAGTGATTGCAAAAAGATCTGAAGTTGTCCGCAATCAACATGATATCGAAACATGAAAACGATCTCAAGTTGATGAGATCTCATCCATTTGCCAAAATCTCTCTAGGTTGTTAGATTAGCAAGCCCTCTAACATTCCAACTATCAAACTTCATTTGATGGCAATTGGCAACTCCTATGCATTCAATCATCTAACAAGTAATCTGGTTAATTTGCTATTTATTTTAAATGTGCATTTGTCAGTGTGAATTCAAATTTTGTTTGAAAATTTTATGCGAACCCAATTTTGATTTTCTGGTCCATGAAATGCATGGAAGTACAAAAAATTGGAATGGGGTTAGAGCCTTTGGTGGAGTCATACGTGGGCTCGTTTTGGCAGTTGCCCACATGGTCCTATAAACTTTATGCTTTCAACTACTTGCTTCTTTATATACATCAGTGACCCTATAGGTATGAGATTCTTTAAATTAGTGCCCCTAAGTCCAACATTTCTAACTCTAGCTGCGACTGACCATGGTTGGAGGTGGAACTAGCTACAGCTAGCTAGATGACAAAATAATGAAGTGTCTGATAATTTATTGTATTAAGATTTTTCTTAATCATGTAAAACATATGTTACCAATTGGCAGCTTCGCCATTGACCGTAAGTGTCAAAAACTCAAGCAGCATCGATTGAAGAAACCAACAAGCAACATCCCATGACAATGCTGGTGGTTAAAGTTTAGTTTCTCCTCCTCCACCACCCTTCCCTCCTCATTCTTCTTGACTTTTATTTGAATCCCTTGAATATTCAGGAATGACCCGGCCAATCCAGTTTTCAGTCGACCTGATCGGATCACATGAAAAACCCATCAAAGGATCTGTAATGGCCCACCAAGCAGGAAAGATGCCATGTTCTTTGAGAAAATTGATTTCTCACTACTTGTAACCTCAACCTCATCTTAGTGGCAGTACCAATTTTTTTGACTGATCATCAGTTGCTCGTGTGGGCACTAACTGGTAAAATGTTGCAATATTGGCTGGTCTCTAGAAATTAGTGACATAGACAGTGGATTAACTTATTTATTTGATATCTCAATAAAGCAAGGTTATCATTTGAGGGCAATGAGTTTCCAATTTGATCGTTTGGGTGCTATACTAGTGCAACTAGGGTGGAATCACTATGCTAGTTGATCGTTTTCACTCAAATTGTGAGTGACATCCTGCTCATCTAAAATTAAAGTTTTATATGGTCGGGACTGGTTATGCTTACACCTCTATGCATGAAAAATTGTGCATAGCGGTGTGTAACAACCAAAATACCGTGTCTAAGTGAAAAAAAGGACTTTATGACAAAAAGAGTTATGAACAAGTAAAAATTCCAAAATATACACTTCTTTATAAAAAAAATTTCAAAAATACCCCAACCCCCTTTTTTTCTCTTTGGTATATATTTGTGTGTACAACCTTATGCATGCAACTTGATATCAATATATGTTATTTTATGTTCCCAAGAAAGAGATCAGGATGGGAATTTGCCCCCATAGAAGGCATATGAGAAACATCAAATGGATAAGCTCACGCTAACACGTTAACTTCTAACCTCAACCTCTTATTTAGTGGCAGTACCAAAATTTTTGAGTGAACATCACTAGAGTCGCTGACCTGAGTTTGAAAGTGGCCATGTGGGCACTATGATGTGATTGGAACTGAGTCCAGCTTTATGACAATATAATTTTTGACTAACTGGTAAAAAGTTACAAAATTAGCTGGTGTCAAGACTGAATACTGGGGTTGGTTGGTTTGGTTTTTAGATTGCTTTAAATGGAGTAGATCAGCTTAGTTGTGGTTAATCCAAGTTAGCAGGCTATTGAGCCAATTCTAGGATCTCCAAAGATTTATATTTGGATTTATCACAATATATTTTTTGACTAACTGGTATTGAAAAATGTGATGCACACCAACCCACCCTTAGCTCCGCTACAGCCCTTCTTACAACATACTCCCCTCACAAAATGTTTACAATGCTAGCTGGTGTCTAGAAATTAGTGACATAGACAGTGGATTAATTACTTTCACTATTTATTTAATTACTTATTTGATATTTCAATAAAGCAAGGGGCTTCCTTAGCAGTTTCCCAGCAAAAAATTACCTACTTGATATCACAAGTAGTTGCTGCAGGAGGGGCATGCAGACCAATTACATTATTATACTTGAATAAAATGTTACGTAATGGAAGACTATATATGTTACACTTAGAGCATGATAACTCGATTGTAAGATAATCTAAGCAAGGTTATCATTTGAGAGCAATGTGCTCAGCCACTGGACAGCAAAGAAACGACAATAGAAGCAAAAAAGAGGAGAAAGAAAAAGGAACGACAATACATCCTTTCTCTTTCTCCTGGCCTTGTTTGTCTTCAAGTTAGTTGGCCCTATAGACTTTGATTGTTGTTGGTGGTGGCTTGTCTGCAGTTTAGTTGATGTAGTGGAGGCCATGCATCTCTTTCGTATCCATCACCAAATCCTCCTCTGGGGTTTCTGGTCCAGCAGAATGACCTTCTTTTTTGAGAAAATAACGTGGCAATTAAGATATTTTGGTTAGTTTGCTAACCAATAGTACACTATTCAGAAATTTCTGTAACATAGAGCCGTGCTGTATTTGTTAACAAGAAGCAAATGCCTGATTCCTTTTACTGAAGTTGTATATCGATCTGCCATCTTTTACTGATCTTCTACTTGGACCGCTGGCCCTTCTTCGCAAGTCTAAGTGACGACAACTTCTTTGGCACACATGGTTATGTATCTTCTAGTGAAAGATTTGGAAAATTCGCAATGAAGTCTTCTTTCATAACGCACGTTTTGATTTCCACCATTCATTGCATACCCTCCAAGCAGAGCTTTTTAGCTATCGTGAAGGCTTTTTGGCTGTCGGATTGGTTCCTCACTTCTTCTCATGTTTAGTCCTTTTTTTAGGTTGTACTTTGGCATCCATTACTCTTTGGATGTTTTTAGTTTCATTTAATACAAGCTCTCTCTCTCTCTCTCTCTCGTGTGTGTGTGTGTGTGTGTGCATATATATAATTATACATATAAGTTGACAAAAACCATACCACTTAGGTAAGGGACAAAGCCACGCCTATTAAAATTCCTTTTTTCTTTGTAATTTATCAGTATCTTAAAATATATTTGGTGATAAACATATATTAAGTTAGTTATTTTTTATTTTATTAATATACCATAATAAAGGAATGGCTCTTATAACATCAAAATTTGAATAGTAAAAAAAAAACACATTTGAATAGTAGAAAAAAACATTTTTTTATAAAAGTAATTGAACTTAAACATTATTTAGATCAAATTAGTGTTTATAATGAACACAATAAGGGATTCACATTTTGTTCAAACACTTATTAGCACAAATGTAAGAGGTCTATTGGTTTTTGTTTGTGGCAGAAGTAAAATATATATATATGTGTGTGTGTGTGTGCATAACTTATAAACACACACACATATATATATTTATATATATAATTTTCAATGACATTGCTATCTCTTTTATGACAAGGTGGTTCCCTCTTTTTTTACTTCTCCACCACTGAAAGTGAAAGTGTTGTGGAAGAAAGAAATAAAGTGACAGCTCCATGCCTTTTGAGTTCTTATGCATGTCTAGAGAGAGGGAGAGAGAGCAAACAGAAAGATTGGAATTCGTTCCGGCAATAGCTAGTGATGATCGATGACCATGAAGATTCATGAGGACCATGGTGTAGGTACTGTGAATAGCTTTAAAATAAGGAAGGGAAGTTGGTCGACCAAGGCAGGGCATCTTTCACATGTGGTTTCGTTAGCATATCAGTTTTCTATATGCTTTTGTGGTGATGTTGATTTGTGTTGAAGTCGATGATATAAGAGAATTCCTACATAAAAAAGGACGAAAAGTTGTGGAAACTTGTTCTTCTGCTTGAAGAGTTATATTTAGCACTTGGTGAATCATATAAAAAAGACGGTCAACTGCTTCTGATGTAACAGATTTGGATTTTTTCTTGTTGTCACGGTTCATAATTCCTGTTCTTCCATGCCACCATATTGCTAGGGGAAACACAATCTTCGAACTTCACATAAGTATTTTGATTGAGCCTTTTTATTCCACCTCTACGTCTGCGTCATTGCCACCAAGTCTGCAGGGTGGTTCCTCTCTTTTTTGACTTGCCTACCGCTGAAAGTGAAAGTGTGGTCGAAGAAAAAAATAAAGTAACTTCTCCATGTCTTTTGAGTTCTCTGCATGTAGAGAGAGAGAGAGAGAAAGAGATGGAATTACCTGCTTTATTCTTATTTTATTCTCACAAGTACTTTTGTAGGAAATGGAACATGGATTAAACAATGTGCCAACCTGCTAAGTTCAAAGAAAAAAGACACAAAAATACAGTTGGCCTCATAGAGGGCTCATTGTTTGAAATTATTGGGTTGTACAAAAGGGTAAGCAGTGAGCCGAGTACCAAATGAATAGTTAGGTACCTAGCCCATATTGAGTCGGGCCTAGGGCATTTTTGACCCAAGGGCCTGACCAATAAATATTTCCTCCTCAGACCTGCTTTAGCAAAAGAACTGAAGTATGCAACTTTAGTTTGAAAGCGGAAAGTGATTCAGGATGTAGTGGATCCTTCAGGTCCATTTTTCAACAGTACCGAGGAGTAATCTGTCATGACATAACCAAGATGGCTGATGTTTTCTTCGGAATAAAAAGAATGGTGAAGAGGTTTAACAACACTCTGATTGATCTGATTCTCAAGATAAAAGGAGCTACAAGTGTACTACAGTAGTGACCTATTTCCCCATGTAACTTCTTATATAAGGTCATTTCAACGTCTGGTCGCTTTTAGGGAGGCTTGAGGCAACGCAAACGCAATCCCATCTGGCCTTACCTTTTATTGTTGTTAAATAATTTTTCGTTGACCTATTCTATCACCTGTTTGGATGGAGAGAAAGTAGGATAAAAAGGAAAAACAATGGAAAGGGAAGGAAAGGAATTGGGAAGAAAAGGTCAAGAAAGAAAATGGAAGGAAACAAATCATTATAAAATTGCTGATGTCAACCAGGCACTACGAGATTTACCTAAGCTTAACCATTGGAAGATGCTACCAACTTTTCTTCATTGTGATGGTTACTGGTTAAACAAAGGAATACGTGACTCAGTTTGGCTACAGTTTCTTTTCTCCACAATTTCGAAGTCCAAATCCTTTCCTTCATCAGCAGTGACCTTAACTATGACTTCCATTATAAATACCAACACATTTCTCCTTAATACAGCAACCTTTCAGGCTCACCATGGCTGCCTTCTTCTCCTCTATAGCATTCCGCCTCCTCCTCCAGCTGCTCCTACTTGCAGTGCTACCTAACCCTGCCAGCATCTTCACTTTCAGACCTCTCCGCTTCTCCATAGACCTCATTCATCGAAACTCATCACTCTCTCCTCTCTATGACCCCTCATTCACTCTAGCTCAATGAGCCGAGCAGGCAGCTCTGCACTCCATGTTGCACTGCCGCCACATCGCTTCACGGTTTGGCAATACCACCAGCATGATCTCCAGCCCCGTGATGCCTGGTCCCAGTGAGTTTCCAGTCTTATGTTATCTCGCTAGGTACCCCATCCAGCCTGTACTGGCCCATAATAGACACTGGTAGTGACCTCATATGGACAACATGAGCCATTGTGACAGCTGAACGTCCAAACACCAATGTTTGATCCACTTCAGTCGTCCACCTACAAGAACCAGAGATGCTCCACCAGCTTTTGCACGTATTGCCCCAGTATGGTTGCACCAGCAACCAACTTTGCTGGTTCAGATATTCCTATGTTGACAAATCCACTGTAGAAGGGATTCTAGCCTTCGAGATGCTCTTGTTTGACGATGGTGCCGGCAATGTCAAGCTTCCAGGAATTGTCTTTGGTTGCGTTCATAGTGAAGGCAATCCTAATCCTGCCTTGCTTAAAGTTCCTGGCCTTGTTGCCTCGGCGGTGGTCCTCTCTCGCTTGTTAATCAGATTGGCTCTGTTATTGATAAGAAATTTGCTTATTGTCTTCCTCCCTATAGCAATGAAAACAATTCCCTGGGACAGCTCAAATTCGGCGAGGACGCAGAGTTTTCAGGCAAGGAAGAAGTTCAAGAAACTCCGATGGCACCAGGTGGTTCTCAGGGCACGTATTATGTTCTCAACCTAATTGACATAAGTGTGGGGACAACAGATTCAACATAAATTTGGTGGTTCAAAGATGACTGCATTGTTGAGAGATGCCAGATCGATCATCATAGACTCGGGCACCATGCTCACTTTTCTTGCTAAAGATGTGTATGGTCAAGTAGTAAATGCGGTGGCTAATGTCATAAACCATGAACCTTCTATCCTCTTGAGAAAGATTTACTTTGTTACCATGTACCAAATAATGGGGTTCCATATGAAGGGTTGCCGGAGATGACCTTTCATTTCACTAATGTAGACTGGAAGTGCCACCTTCAAACATCTTTGTAATGTTTAGAAGTGGAATCGCCTGCTTAGCCATTGAAGGCAGAGAGATGCCCATGTTCGGGAATGCTGCACAGCAGAACATACATGTCAAGTATGATCTGGGCCACGGACTGCTTTCTTTCGCACCAACTGAATGTACCCAGGGCTAAGGTATATATATGTTTTATATATATATATATATATATATATATATATGTTAGTTTCTATTGTCATGATCATTGTGGTTCTCTGTATTGGTCTACTATTGGCAGCTTCGGATGCTGCTTAATTGTGTTTTATAACAATGGGAAGTCTGAGTGCCATGTAGTCGATGGTGTTACTTTTCCATGTTCAATAAATAATGTTTTTTGTTTCAAGGATGTTTCCCCTCCGTTTAAGTTTAAAGGTTAATTTTCAATATTAGCTACCGCTTTAACAGTTGTTATTGCCCACAATCCTGTTGCTAATAAGTATTTGTTACAGTCAAAGCACCATCACTACAAGTCCCCTTGTCTAAACTATCATCGATGAAAGTGGCCATGGAATGTGCCAATACTTTATTGTAACTTTTATGATGGAATTTTCCATCCCATAACACAATGTGTTCTGTGTGATGGTTATATATGTCGTTTAATACTTGAGAGTCAAGTCATATTTAGTACTTGGAAAATCATTTAAAAAAGACGGTCAATTGCTTCTGATGTAACAGATTTGGATTTTTTGTTGTCATGTGTTGAAATGGGAGAAAGAAAGAGAACCAAGAAACAAACACTGATTT
Organism: Nymphaea colorata; assembly: GCF_008831285.2. Taxonomy (NCBI): domain Eukaryota; kingdom Viridiplantae; phylum Streptophyta; class Magnoliopsida; order Nymphaeales; family Nymphaeaceae; genus Nymphaea; species Nymphaea colorata. Next base: position 21,038,317 of record NC_045142.1, on the reverse strand, counting down.
CTACTTGGTTCGGTTCATAGACCTACATCCACGATGAATGCCAGGGCAGCTGCTCCTTTAATTTTCTTTGTTTCCTCATTTTCTTTCTTTGCTTTACAAGTATATATAAGATACATGACGAAAGCAAAAAACAATGCATGTGATCGTTGGTAGGCTTTACATACAAAACCAAAATTAACGTGGAAAGAGTGTTACTAACGTATATTGCAGCAATTCTTTCTACATTCAAATTGATTTCAATAAGGCAAGAATGAGAATGATCCGTTGAGCATGCTGCACTGGACGTAACCCCCACTTTCAACACTTCCCTTCAAGTGGGGCATAGAGATTCAAACAGCCCCACTTGATTTTAATTTGTCAAATTGCTTTGTAGGAAGTTCTTTAGTAAACCCATCGGCCAGCTGCTTTGTGCTCCTAGTATATGGAATTTCAATATCTCCTTTTTAGAACTTTTCACGTACATAATGACAATCAATTTCTATGTGTTTGGCATGTTCGTAAAAAATTGAACTTGCAGCTACATGAATTGCAGCTTGATTGTCACAGTGCATAGGAATGGGAGAGTTGATAACAAATCCAAGCTCTTGGATGAGTGATTTTATTCAAATGAGCTCGCTTGAGGCAGTTGCCATTGCCATGTATTATTCCTCGGCACTGGATCTAAAAATAGTATGTTGTTTCTTGCTTTTCCAAGAAACCGGGTTTTCACCAACATAAACGCTATAACCTGTCATAGATCTTTTTATCTGAAGCACCGGCTTAGTCTGTATCCGAGTGACATCGATATTAACATTCCCATTCACTTTGTACCACAAACCTGCCCTGGAGTCTTTTTTAAGTATTTGAGAATTCTTTCAACTACTTTGACATGAACTACTTTAAGAGAACACATATGTTGGCTTACCAAGCTGATGGCATAATTGATGTCAGGTCATGTGACAATGAGATATATTAACTTCCCCATAAGTCTTTGATAGCTTTCACATCTTCAATGGGGTCACCCTTGGTGTTATCAAGTTCAATGGCCGTGTATGCTGGCCTAATAATTGTTTTTCTTATTTCTTTAAGTAAATCAAGTATGTACTTGCGTTGGTTCAAGATGATTCTTTCTTGGAATTAGCACTTTTGATCCCTAAAAAGTATTTTAGTCTCCCCAGATCCTTGATCTCAAAAGTATTGTGAAGATACCACTTGGTGTGAGCTATCCCTTGTTGTCATTGCCTGTAATTGTTGTGTCATCCACATAAATCAATACAACAACAAGTTTATCATTAGATCTTTTGATGAAAATGAATTATATGAATAGCATCTGGTGAATTTTTTGTTCTCCAATGCATCGCTCAATTTTTGGTACCAGGCTCTAGGAGATTGCTTCAATCCATAAATTGACTTCTTGAGCCTACAAACAAGATTTGGAGTACATTCCATAGGGTGGTTTGTGGCAGGTATACTTCTTCTTGAAGGTCACCTTGTAAAAAAGCATTCTTCACATCTAATTGAAATAATGGCCATTCAAAATTGCAAGCAATGGATAGGAGAATTCTGATGGTGGTCATTTTTGCTACAAGAGCAAAAGTTTCTTCATAGTCTAACCCTTGTGTTTGAGTTACTCTTTACAATAAGATGTGCTTTATGGCGTTCAATAGAGTCATACTCTTGTACTTAGTTTTAAAGATCCACTTTCACCCAACTGCAGTTTTCCCACTGGGAGAGTAACTAGTTCCCATGTACGATATTTGTGTAGAGCATCTAACTCTTCATGCATGGCTTCAACCCATATCTTTTGGTCTTTGGCTTCCTGGTAAGTAGTAGAATCTCTTTGCTTTTCAATAGACTGAGGAAGGCCACGTGGTGTTTGGGTGGTTGCAAAATCTCAAAATTTTTTCTAAAGGATGAGTAACACCAATGTAGGTGACAAAGCCTTCCAAAATGTCTAGGTAGCTGAATGTTTCAAGAAGATTTTTAGAATGGGTTCAGTCGGGTGAGATTCTAAGGTCTCTGAGTAAGGTTCAATAAGGTCTATAGCTCCAATTCCAATTTTTGATCTGCTTGAGGTTCAAGAGAGACTTAGGTATTGCTTCAATCACATTCAAGGTTTTCAAAGGTCTCTCTTTCTTCAAGGTCACTACGGTGATGGATTATGGTGATATCAAAATAATTGTACTGCAGATTGTTAGGCATGACCATGTTGTTGTGCTTGAAACTATCCTCTCCTTGTATTGAATAGTGAGAGAAATATGGACTTTTTTTCTCAAATACTATACAAAAGATATGAATATGCTTGATGGTCACATCATAACATTTGAATCCTTTTTTTGTAGATGAGTAGCCCATGAAAATGCATTTTTTTGCTCTGAGATTGGGTTTGTCTGCAACTTTACTCTTAACATAGTCAATGCATCCAAAAATTCTCATGTGGTCAACTTTAAATTTCCTTTTCATGAGGACTTCCAAAGGAGTTCTTCCAGCAATAATTTTGTGGGTGTGCGATTGATAGTATGACAAGCTTTCAAAACTGCGTCACTCCAGAAACCCTGAGAAACATTCATATCAAACAATAATGACCTAGTCATTTCTAGAAGGTGACAATTTTTCCATTCTGTCACCCCATTTTGTTGGGGTGTATCAACACAAGTGAATTGATGGTCCATCCTGCTTTCTTTTTAAATTGTTCAAAAAGTTGGTTTTTATATTCAGTACCATTGTCAGATCGAAGACAATTTATATAGGCGTCAAATTGAGTTTCAACCATTTTGTAAAATTATAAAAATTTTGCAAAAACTTCATCCTTGTTTTTAGTAAATAAATCCAAGTGGTTTTTGAAAAAACATCAATAAAAGTGAGATAATAATGAAAATTTGAGTATGAGTTCACCGGGGCCAGCCCCCACACATCAGAATGCACTAGATCAAAAGGAACATAGCATTATTTAAATATTCATGGAATGCATGTCTAGACATTTTAGCATACTTGCAAGTTTCACAAACATGTCAGTTATAATTCAAATTTGATAATAAAATATTCAAGGCATGACATGATGGGTGGCTAAGTCTCTGGTGCCAAAGTCCCCCCTCTCGATTGATTTGGGGAGTCAAGGCACATTCATTAATTTTCAGTACATATAGCCCGTTTTCTTGAGTTTCCACACCAATCTTCCACTTTGATATAGGGTCTGCAATACATTGTTAGTGGGGGAGAAAATAACTTGGCAATTTAAATCTTTAACAATTTTTGAAACGGACAACAAGTTACTTGAGAGATCAGGCACATAAAGCACTTTAGATTTAACACCATTTCTATGAAAATCTAACTCTTCTCCTTGAACAAGCATTGAGGAGCCATTCGCAGTAACATGATTTTTTTTCTAGGCATTGAAGAATAATTACTAAGGTTATGGCAGTTCATAGACATATGATCACTAGCTCTAGAATCGATTATCCAATAATCAGACTTGAGGAAATAAGAGCTTTACCGGTAACACTTGTTGATGTTGCAGTAGCATTTTTCTGCTCTTTACCATGATGATCCTTGACATTTTTAAGTAGTTCACTTATTTTTTCCAGCAGCTGAGTAAGATCCGAAGTATCCAAAGTTTTGGCTGTAACTTTGGCTACGGCAGTGGTGCTTTCTTTTTCTTTTTTTCTTTTTTTTTGGCCTCATGGTGGTTGGTTTTTCATGGAGGAACCAACACCTTTCCTTTTTACAATGAGAACATAATCGTCGTGGACAGTTCTTCCACTTGTTTTCACTGTTTTTATCAACTCCATAGAAGGCAACCTATTCTACATTCCAGAGTTGTCCTTTGGAGGATCAAAATTTTGAAGCATTACCTTTTTTCTAGATTCATCTCTTATAAGAATAGAACAAACAGTGGGAAGAGAACGAAGTTCCAGGGACATTAAAATCTGGCTTCGGATGGGTTCATACTCTGGGCCAAGAGTCACAAGAAGTACAAAAAATTTCTGTTGTTCACATTTTTTTTCTCTGGATCAAAGAGTAGCAGACATATCCATAAGATAGTCAAGTTCATCCCACATACCTTGTATGTTGCCTAGGAGATTGCTGAAATTTTTGTTTTGCTTCTTGAGATCCCAAATGACTTGAGAGAGTTGATACATATGAGCAATGTCATTTTTCTCACTATATGGTTCCTTCACCTTCCTCCAAATTTGGTGAGCAGTTTCTGCGAAGTAAAATCCTTGAGTGACCTTAGGCACCATAGAGTTAATCAACCAAGACATTATGAGATGATTGGTGGATCGCCATTCTCTGTAAGTTGGATCTGTTTCAGCAGGTTTTGGAAGATCTTCAGTAACAAAATTCAGCTTGCTTGTGCCACTCAAATAGAGCATCACAAATTTGGACCAAGCTAAATAGTCGCTGCCAATTAAAAGTACAGAAGTAATTTTGTTTGCAGGGCTTGGTTGCTCCTGCACGATAATTTCTTCCACCACTTTGCTGGTGGTTCCAAAGCTTGAGTCTTCTGTCATGATGAAATGAGCAAGATCAAGCACCAGGAGATAAGCAAAATGTGCCAAGAATGAAAGTCAATGCTCTGATACCATGTTGAAATGGGATAAAGAAAGAGAACCAAGAAACAACACTGATTTTTATGTGGTTCGGTCCATAGACATACATCCACGATGAATGCTAGAGCAGTTGCTCCTTTGATTTTCCCTGTTTCCTTATTTTCTTTCTTTGCTTTACAAGTATATATACGATACATGAGGAAAGCAAAAGACAATGCATACGATCATTGGTACACTTTACATACAAAACTCAAAATTATCGAGGAAAGAATGTCAGTAACGTATATTGCAGCAATTTTTCCAATGTTCAAATCGATTTCAATAAGGCAAGAATGAGAATGATCCATTGAGCATGCTGCGCTAGATGTAACACCCACTTTCAACATCATGAAATTCATAATTCCTCTTCTGATGTAACAGATTTCGACCTTTCTTTATCCGTTTCCCTCTTTCTCTCTCACAATCTGTCGACCTCTCTTTATCTATCAATCTCGCTTTGTCACTTTTACCTTCTCCTCCTCCTTCTTGGTTCAGAGAATGCCAGATCGTGTGCTCTTTCCTCTCCACAATGAAACCCAAAGATTTCCCACTAAAAGTGTCTATCTCTCATTCTCGATTGCTCGACCAAGAAGCCATTTAATGCCAACGCCATCACCTCATTGCACAAACCCAACATGCCCACCGCATCGTGCAGGGTCTCTACCTTCCCCATCAGTGACCCAACTTGCAGTCTGAATGGCATCATCTCTTCTACCCCAACCAGCAGCCTCCAAGCCCTCACCACAACCCGCAGTGCACCACCATCACTCTTCATCCCCTATCTGCCCCCCAACCTGTTGTCCACTGTCAAGCTTGTAGTAGGTGCATGTGGAGAGTAAATGTCTATTTTGAGGTTGAAGATTCATAGTAATTAAAAACGAGCAAAAAAGAGTCGCACAATCATCCCCTGCTGCTGCTCAATGGATTAATTTGGTAGAAAGAGATGGATAATCCTCCTCTATTCTTCTTCTACTTACCAGATGATCATTCTCCAAATAGGTCGATTTGAAGCCTTGCAACCAGAAACAATCTATTCATGCAAATGTTTAATCATAGTGTTTCTCTCCCTGCAAAGAGCTGATCTCTTTCTTGCACAATAACACTGCGATCATTTTGCACAAGAGAAGATCTATGGGGATTGTCAGGCATTTCTTCATATTCATGTTGGTAGAACTTCTTTATTATTTTCTCCTAGTGATTGGACACTTGACCTTCTTTTTTTTTCTTTTGCTTTGAGAAAGAGTGAAACTAGAGATGGGGATCTTTTTCACCATTTTTTCTTATGTTATCTTAGATTGTCAATTTTCTTTATCCATTTTCCTTTGTCTTAATAAAAGAAAAAACAATTAACATGACATGGAAAGCATGAGGCAGGGGATTGAAACCTACACATCACTCAATTGGCCGCCTTGATCCAAGACAATCCATTTTCAATCAACATGAAAAAGTTTGTATTATAATTTCTGTAAAACTTTTCAAGGAAGTAAGCGATAGGGTGGTTCTACGCCGAAGTTTTCAAATTTCATATACTAAATCTCTAAGATCAGTGTTGATGAGGAGAGCAATTTGTTGATATGTTTGCATTCCCAAAATTTACTTTGATTTTTGAATTGCTTCAGCAATATAAAATTTATTTTTGAAATGAGAGAGAGGGAATCACCCGTCTGTATGAAGATTGATTGTTCTCGGGATGTTTATGAGGATAACCAATCCAATGGCTATACTTATTCTTGATGCATTTCACTTTTGCTTAAAAATCTTTTTCATTCTAAATATGGTGTGGTGTTTGGAGAAAATGTTGAAGATTTGATGTTTCAAATTTTTGAGAAAGTTTTAAAGAATCATTTAAGAGCATAATCCATTTTGATTTGAGAGATTTTGAATTGAGAAATCTTTGCAAATATTATTTGGAAACCTATGGAAGATAATATGGGTATTTTAAAGATCATTTTTTAATGTGATTTAGTGTCCTCTTAAGAACTTAAGTAAATTTAAGATTTTCCTCTAATTCGGTATTACATCGCTAGAGCTTCATTTCATGTTACTTAAATTCTTTTAGAGAAATGCATGTGATTATTTGTGAATTTCCCAAGTGCATGTGAATGTATGAATGGATTGAACTTATATAATTGGAAGCAAATCCTTCATTCCTACTATAACATTTATCTAAAAGCATTTTTACCATCACATACATGTAAGTTTCCCACTTTTATTTACATAATTGTCTTCAATATTCTTATGAAGAGAGACAAATTTTTGAAAATGGAATGAGGTTGTAGACTATCAAGCATGATTCTAATATTAGATCATTAATTGAGTTTTGGTCTCAATGAAGTTGATAAACAAATATTAAAATCCTAGACCTTAGGGAAGAGGTGTTTGAGAAAATGTGTTTGAAAAAATTGAAAGAAATGAAAAGAAAATAAAGAAGAAATGATTCTTAGTAATGTCTTAATTTTTAAAAGAGAGAGGTGCATATATGTATACATATATATAGTCACATGTATACATATGTGAAAACTTATAAAAGAAAGATTTTAAATCTAATAGAAAGAGAGAGTAGAAGAAGATTTTTTTAGAGAGAGATTTTAGAGAGAGAAAATAAAATGCACATATAAATTCATTTATATGTATACGTATATAAAAAATTGTAAAAGAAAATGTTAAACTATAGGGAAAAGAAGACAAAGAGAGGTAATTATGTGTATGTGGTAGAAGAAGTTTTTTTTAGAGAGAGATTTAGAGAGAAAATGAAATGCACATATAAATTCATTTATATGTACACATATATAAAAAATTGTAAACAAAATGTTAAACTATAGGGAAAAGAAGACAAAGAGAGGTAATTATGTGTATGTATAAGTATATGACACGTATATACACATATGCCTTTATGAATGTTGAACTCAAGAAATAACTTGAAAAATATCTGACTTCGGTTTTTCTATATAAGTCGTGAGGAACTTGGGCTCATGCAAGAGGCTAAATTAAGTTTCTGAAGCCTCATTGAAGATGGTTCTTGCTTTCAAAATTCTTTTGGAAACATGAATCCAAATATTTTTATACGTGAGCATAAATAATATTCGGGTGATTTCAGGAAGATACATTTTTTAACATGTACACTGAAGGGCTTTTTCAGGTTGGACAAATCCTAACATCAAAATCAACATAATAATGAAGAAATTCCAACCCAAACGCCCATTCTTATTGTTTATTTGCATATTAATTAAAAAAATTAGTTTACTATGTGTGAACATCATCTCAAACATGAACAATTAACAACATGAACGATTGACAAAGTCCTATCATGTAAATTAATCATTTCAATTCAACAGGACGGTTCACCTTTTTTTGACTTCTCCATCACTAAAAGTGAAAGTGTGGTGGAAGAATGAAATAACGTGACAGCTCTATGCATTTTCAGTTCTTATGCATGTCTAGAGAGAGAGGGAGCGAGAGCAAACAAAAAGATGGGAATTCCTTCCGGCAATAGATAGTGTTGATCGACGATCATGAAGATTCATGAGGACCGTGGTGTAGGTACTGTGAGTAGCTTTAAAATAGGGAAGGGAAGTTGGTCGATCAAGGAAGGGCGTTGTTCGCACCCCACCCCTTTTTCAAGGAGGTCGAAATGCGAGTCAGCAAAATTCTTTTAAAATTGGGGTTTTGAGAAAACTTTCAAGAGAAAGGGATCCGCCCATCGGTACGAGGCCCAACCGTTCCTGCCGCCTTTAACAGGGGTAATTAGAGGAAGGACTAAGGACCATTTGGATCATATACGAGTTATTGATGCAAATCTTATATGCTTATGCATTGAGCTTTTGGATTCAAGAACCGAAATTCATTTTTTGCATAAATGAATTTGAATATTGGGGGGTTTTCAAGTTGGTTTAAAAACCTTTGTTTTGGTGTTATTTGAAACACATAATTCTTGAGGATTTTGAAGATTTGGAATTGAGTTCTTTGTTGTGAACCCTAGATGATGATGATCATCTTATGATCAAAATTGATTTTGAAATCTTCTTTTGTCAAATCATGTGATTTGTAGGATTCATTCTTTTGAAAAAACATAGGTTCCAAATTGTTAGAAAACAGGTTGTTTTTCAAACGCACTTTGGCCAAAAGATTATGAATGCATTGCTTGTGTTTTTATTTTGAAGTTAAGTGAGGTTTACAAATTCTCATTGCAATATGACTTGGTCACTTTTTGCAACTCAAATTTGAATCACTTATTGTCTTGAGAATGTGCATGTGGTGCTATTGAGTTTGAGTGAAAGTGAATGCATGAAACGGGAAGGAAAACTATATGAAACATACATTCTTCACTCTCTCATAATCTCTGAAGATTCATTCATATGAAACATACATTCTTCACTCTCTTATAATATCTCAAAGTTCATATTGCACGTCATACAATCTATGTATGAAGATTGATTATAATGTAGGACTTTCTCTATATGTGCTTATTATATGATTAAGCACATAAATTAGAGATGTAGTCCATAAGCTTGAGACTTGACATAAAATTATCAAAATGATGAAAATATATAAATCATGCCAAGTTCAATCATTGAAATGGATGGGAGACGTGGATGACATCCACTTTTGTCTCAAAATAGCTGAAAATCAAACCTTGTGTTGATTTAAATAGTTGAAAATTGTGGATATTGATTCTAATAAATATCTTGTTTCTTGGATGGAAACGACAAGTCTTTCAAATAGATTCAAATTCCAGATTTGGTAGTACTGAAATTGTCAACTCCTTTGGATGATTCTAGGTTAGTTGGTATTTCAAATATGTAAACTTTGACATTCTTAAACCAATTCCTATGAAACATGGCCTGATTTCAACAACATACATACATCTTATGTATGGATTTGCTGAAATTAAGTAAAAACGAAATGAAAATAATTCATAGCCTTGGACTAGGAAAATCAATAAAAATAGCCCATTTCCTTAAAAAGAACGGTTTGGAAACATGTTCCAACCTGATTTTAAGAGAGGAATGTGATTTTTGACAAGAAACCGGATACATATATGTATATATATATAACAATGTATACATATACGTACCTTTCTTTTCAAAATGAAATTTTATCAAGGGACTGCATGATTCGTGAATCATGATGATTCATGGTTGGGTTATTTTATGTATGAAGATTGAAAACTTGTTTCACATCTCCCGTACTACCCTTGATTAATTAAATTCAAAGACATGAATCAAAATGACTGTGAATAAGAAAGAAAATAGAACAATGCTCAAGCTTATTCGTCCATCATTTCGCCATGCAAGGGTAGATCACATTCATAAGAACGTATTCATCCCTTATAGGCATTTTCATCATATGTGATGCAGCAAAATCACTCTCTCACCATGGGATTCTCTCATGGTAGGGAGTTCAAAATGGTATTAAGTTGGTTCCTTTGAAAAGGACGTGGCCTTGGGGCCCATTTCAAAATTTGATACGTGGATTCATATTTAAGAAAAACCGACATATGCATGCATTATGCACTAACATGTACATTGAAGCGTAGGTTTCCCTTAGCTGGACATCATTCCCAGCCGTAGGCAAATGAAAATAAACCCTCCCACGAATTCCTGGAATTAAAATAAATCAACAAGAAGCAAAAGTAGAAGAGAAGTGAGTTAAAATTACCTACCTTGCGGTCGGTCTTGATGCTTGTCTTCGTCTTCACTTGTTTTCTAAATCTTGCAATCCTAAACAAGAATCCAACCGTGGGTTGAAGCTTAGCAAAGCTAGAATAAGAAATAGCTTGCTTGCTGGAATTTGGAATGAAAAATGAGAGAGCTTCTCTCCACGAAAATCCTAAGTAAGCATTCACTTAAGTACCCTAACTTAGCAAACTCAATAGAGAGAATGAAGAAGAAAATGAGAGAAAGGGGAGAAGAAAGTTTGGACGAATCTTTTTGCTCCTACTTCGCTTCTCTCTCCAAGCTCCTTGGCAGCAACACTTGATAGAATACTCCAAAAATTCGTCCCCCTCCTCAGTGGCCAAGGGGAGGTTTATATAGAGGAGGAGGTGGGTTCAACCACCTTCTTTACTCACATTGGGAACTTGCTTAAGACCTTGGGGACTTGTAAAATGAGTTAAATAGGCTTTAAAGGCTCTAATTGGCCATTTCTCAGCCCATTTCCACGAGCTAGGTGTGCTGGGCTAGGTTTGGTCAATATGGGTTCAGACCTAGGTGACCAACTTGACCAAAATTTTGGATGAAAATGCCCTTGCACAGGGTTTTGCCCTTATTTGTACTATTTATTTATTTTTTGTTTGAAATCGAGCTTGTAAGGTTAAAACCTAGTTACTAAGCACCAAATGCCATTGAATTATGATAATTCAATTTAAATTTTAATAAAATTCGAAAATTTTATCAAATTTGGTTCGAAAAGGGTATTTTCATCCAAAACTTGATTGAAACTGGATTTCAACTGGATCAAACTTTCGTTTGAAATATTCAATTTAAATTTGGTATTTGATTCATGTATTTGACAAATCCAAATATTTATTTGCCTTTCATGAACTAATTTAGGCTCTGTAATCTCAATTTGACCACAGAAGAGCAAAATTGTCCAGATTGGTCAATTTCGACCAATTGACGAAAGTCAAAGCTCATTTGCGAGTAGTTTGACTTTGTTTGAGGTAATTTGATAAATTTGAGTCAAGAAAGCTCTTAATTGAGCTAAATTGTACTTTGAGTGAGTTTAGTCAAAGTGGGTTTGGTTCGGTCAAAGTCTATTTTCGTCCACTAATTGGATCGTGAGACAGACCTATCCTTTTTTACTATGCCGAGCCCAAGTTGATCGAGCCTAGCTGAGATTGATGCCATATTTGGGTGCACTAGAGTCAAACCTACTTGAATTAAGTAGGTTAGGTGAATTTGACCAGCCTAGTCATTGCTCCTTGAAAATTGACTCCTCTTTAAAGAGGACCTACTTAAAGAAGAGAGAGACATAAATGTCTCACTTTTCCTAGGTTTTTAGTTATGATATCATTCATTTCTCTTTGAAAATGATTTTCATTTAATTGGGTGAAAATATTTATTTATTTATTTATTTATTTATTTTAAATGGGGGGAGTGACCCTGGGGGGACTCTTGGCCATACGGGCTAGGTGGGGCCCACACATGGGTCCCACGTAGCATTCTATACTCAATTCTTGGATCTAAGTCAAAATTTGAATTTTGTAATTGGATTTGGACTCGTAATCCTTCATTGGGATTCATGTCACGGGTTAAATTCATGATTTGAATCTTAATTGTTCTTTAAATTTGAAATTGGCTTTGAAATTACAAATTTTCACAATTTTTTTGTGAAATTTTCACATTGCTTCAATTTTGATGTGGAAAAATTTGGGGTGTTAACAGATGCCCCTCTTTGCTGTTAAGGAAGTTGAAGAATTTGCTTAATAGCAAAGATTTACGCACCAAATTTTTACAAATGGTTTGGAAAATCCATTTTTCAAATGATGTTGAATCATCCTCACTCGTGGGGAAATGATAGACATAGACCTGAAATAAGAAGATTTTCCTCTATCTCAGTGGAGACTTTGTAGAGAACTTAATGTTGGTTGAAAAATTTTGCAATTGTGAAAGTTTTTGCATTTGATGCTTGGAGAACTTAGCCTTTGATGCCTTCTAAACCATTGGCAACTGCTTTTTCTCTCCTTTTGCTTAGTTTTTCACCTATGCACTTTTTGCTTTTGAATTTTGATTTTCTCTTTTTGAGCCACCCTTCACTCTTGGGGAATATTCCTCACCACCCCAAAAGCTACTACGGAGTTCCACCGCTTTGGCGGTTTTGTGTAGTTTCCTTTGTGTAATATCAAGTCTATCGGGCTTTCTTCTGAACCCTTGTAACAAGCTTTGGGCCGGTAACTCCTAGACCAGTTGGCCTTAGGGTACCAAGTGTAAACACTCCTCGAACTTACTTGCTCGAATTCAAAAGGCTTTAGGAGACTTAATATAAGCAAAATGTTCATGGTTTGTTCTTTAGCTTCACGGTGTAAGCATAGGTCGTATGCCCACCCGCGCCTGCAGAGCTTTGAACCAGAGGAACAACTACACTCACCCCGAGGTCATCGCTCAACTCATTTTGCTTGATAGCTTTTCTTGCATCTTGCCAAGGTCTTTTAGCTCACAAGGACTTTTTCTTGTGGCATCTCATGCTAGACCCTTACAAGTGCCAATTGTCGAGACCAACATTAATTTTTCTACATTAATCCCTCAATTTCATTGAAATTTCTTGCATATTTCAAGCCAATGCCTTTGCTGTTGTCCTCAAGACATGGGCTGAGTTTGAAAATTTTGATGCTTTTTCTTTTTTTGAAACTAAAGGATACTATACCCCTTAGTTGGTTTGAAAATTGGTAAAAATGTGCTTAAAGCACAATTGTTTCGAAATCATTGATTTGCAAATTCAAGTATAGAATTTCTTGAGATGCAAAGCATTAATCGGATCAGGGATTTCGACCTCATCGACGTCAATCAGCCGATAAGAATTGTGAGGTAGAACCTCCTTGATGACATAAGGTCATTCCCAGTTCGGTGCCCATTTTCCCTTAGGTCTACTCCTGAGTGGAACTATAAATCTTAGTACAAGATCATTTACTTGAAATTTTCTCTCAATGACCGATTTGGCATAATGTCAGGCGACTCTCTTGCAAAAGATTTCAGCTTGCTCTGCCGCTTGTAGTCTTTTCTCATCTAAGAGGTCTAATTGAGCAAGTCTCTTTTTTTTATACTTGCTAATTGGGAGTTCAATGAGAGCAGCAAATTTCATTGTTGGTTTTTGGACATGTAATGGTAGGACAATTTCCGCTCCATATACTATCTCTGCTGGTGTAACATTGGTGGGTGTCCGAATTGTGGTTCGATACGCCCAAAGTGCATTGTGCATTTTCTCGTGCCAATCTCGGCCTGTTTCAACAGTCCTTTCTAAGACACGAATCAAAATCTTGTTGGTTGCTTCTGCCTGACCATTACCTTGAGGGTAATGTGGGACAGAAAAGTGATGTTGTATTTTATGTTTGTGACAGAGATTGCGCATTTTCTCATTTTTGAAATGAGTACCGTTATCAGAAATGATATCATGCGGGATGCCAAATTTACACAAAAGATTTTTGTGAATGAAGGACACTACGTGTTGTCCTTCGACTGTTTTTAATGTGATCGCTTCCACCCATTTGGTGAAATAATCTGTAGCTGCAAGAAAATACCTGTGTCCATTTGAGGTAGGTGGATTGATTGGACCGACCACGTCGAAGGCCCGAATAGAGAATGGCCATGGTGAGCTGACCGAATGAAGGTACACTGCTGGAACATGAATTGATAGTGCATGCAACTGACATTTGATGCATTTCTTGACAAATTGGAGACAGTCTCTTTGCATTGTGGGCCAATATTACCCTGCTCTGACTATCTACTTGACGAGGGTCTGATACCCTACATGTCCCCCACAAATTCCGTCATGGGCTTCTTGAATGACTTCTAGTGCCTTATTTGCATCGAGACATGTAGCATATTCTGTGCTGAATCCTCTTCTGTATAAGATGTCGGTTGAAATGAAATATCTTGAAGACATGTGTCTCAAAACTCTTTGCTCTTTTTGAGACATTTCTGGTGGAAGTGTTCCAGTTTGGAGAAAATCCTTGATGTTTTAATACCATGGTGTTTCTCTACTTTCTGCTTGCAACATCTGCTCTGGTATGACAAAAGATGGTTGTTTGAGTCTTCCAACTTCAAAAGATCTGATAGATTCTCCAGGTTTGAAGGCAATGGTAGAGCCTAAACTGGCTAAACCGTCTGCTATTGGGTTAAATTCTCTTTTGACATATAAGAGTTGATATTCCTCGAATTGTCTTAAGAGGGAAGCTACTAACTCTTGATATGGGATCAATTTCTGATCTTTGACTTGCCAATCTCCATTGACCTGACTGACAGCTAAGAGAGAATCTCGAAAAATGCAAACTCTTTGCACTTTAAATTTGAGCAACATTTTGAGTCCTTGGATTAGGGCCTCGTACTCTGCCATATTATGCGTGCAGGAAAAATTCAATTTGAGAGAGTAAGGAATCATTTCTCTTTCTGGTGTAATGAAAAGTATCCCAATGGCTGCCCCAGTTGTGCTCTTAGATCCATCAAAGTACATCTCACAAATCGGCTCTGGTTTAGTCGTTCGGATTTGCTCATTTGGAAAATCATCATTTGTTCTAATTTCTTCATATAGAGGAAAATCTACCAATTGGTCTGCAATGGCTTTCCCATTGATTGATTTTTGTGACACATATTCCAAATCATATTGCATCAGCAAAACCTGCCACTTTGCTATCATTCTATTCAAGATTGGCTGTTCGAGGATATATTTGAGTGGATTAAGTTTGGATAAAATTATAACTTCGCAAGCCAATAGATAATGCCTTAATTTTTGACACATCCATACCAAGGCTAAGCAAGTTTTTTCCATGTGCGAGTAGTTCTTTTCATACTGCACAAATGTCTTACTGATGTAATAAATGGCATGTTCTATTCGACATCCTTCTTCATATTGAGCCAAAAATCCACAACAGGCTAAATCGTTAACTATTATGTAAAGGAGTAGAGGTTTCCCCAAAGTTGGAGGTTTTAAAATTGGTGGGCAAAGAAGATACTTCTTGATCTTTTCGAATGAGGCTTGACATTCATGTCCCCATTTAAATTTAACTCCTTTCTGCAGTAAATGGTTGAAGGGTTCGCATCTCATGGCAAGATTAGATATAAACCTTCTGATTGACTGAATTCTGCCTTGCAAGCTGCGTAGCTCCTTAAGATTTGTTGGTGGTGACATTTCGATGATCGCCTTCGCTTTGGAAGGATCCATCTCGATTCCCTTCTTACTGACCATAAATCCCCAAAGCTTACCGGATTCCACACCAAATACACATTTTTGTGGATTCAATCTAAGTTTGTATTGTAAGAGTATATCAAAAACTTGAGAAAGAATGTTGATGTGATTCTCCCTTGTTTTTGACTTAATTAGTAGATCATCTACATATGCATCTATTATTTGATGCATTTGGTCATGAAAAATAGCTGCCATAGCCCTTTGATATGTTGCCCCAGCGTTCTTCAAACCAAATGGTATTACTGTATAGCAAAAGGTACCCCATCAGGTTGTAAATGATGTTTTGGCTTGATCTTGAGCAGCCAGTTTAATTTGGTTATAGCTAGAATATCCATCCATAAAGGACAACATAGCGTGACCTGCGGTACTGTCTACCAACAAGTCAATGTTTGGAAGTGGGTAGTCATCCTTTGGTGTAGCCTTATTCAAATCTCTGAAATCGATGTAGAGCCGAATTTTGCCATTTTTCTTTGGGACTACCACAATATTTGCTAACCATTCAGGATAGTCGATTGTTCGAATGAACTCTGCCTTTAGTAGGTCTTCTAGGCCTTCCTTAACTTGCCCCTCAAGACGAGGGTCTAGTTTCCTCAACTTTTGTTTGATTGGCTTGCATTCTGGTTTCAATGGTAGTCGATGCTCGACTAATTTTGTATCAAGTCCTGACATGTCCTCATAAGTCTATGCAAAGGCTTATTGATGTTCTTTGAGGAAGTCTATCAACTCTTTCCTTTCTTCTGCTGAGAGACTTGTTCCAATTTGCAAAATCTTTGGACTCTCTTTCGTGCCAATATTAATTTCCTCAATCGGATCATTAATCAAAGGTGACGGTTGATCTTGCTTTCTCATTTGGATGAACTCTAGACTTTCTGCCTCAGTGAGTTCTAGATTTATCTCCTTAAAAGCTCTTGATGTTTGATCCTCAGATGTCATCCTAAAGATTGTAAAGAAGTTAGATGAAATTTGAGACATTGCATATGGAAGTAATTTGCATTTGTCATTGTATTTTTGAAGGTATTACAAAATGAAGACATTTGGTTTATTGGAGTACAATGACGACAAAATGACAAAATGATGACAAAATGATGGTGGATTTGTTGATTCAAATTGATGGGGAACATCTGCCCATGGTATTGCTCTTGACAAAAGGTATTGACTTGAATTCTTCCTCGGCATCCACTTTTTCATAGCTTTGGCATCCTAAGGCTTGAGTGTCTCGTTGTCCTGTCAAGGTAACTGGTTCCAAGTTTCTATTTTCATGTTTGCCGAGGCTAGCAAATGGCTGGTAGGCATGGCGTATGAGTAAATCCAATCCTTTCTCATTCTGGCAGAATTTCTTGAATAACGGATGACTTTTGTAACTTGTTTCAGGTTTGGTACCCTTTTTCACCCACACCTATTTCTTTGGTTTCTGAATGGCCAATTTGCTAAGACTTTGAGATATTTTTTCTTCTTTGCAGACTCAAGTACTGGGTACCTCAATTGTATATGTTGGTACTGGAATCATTGGGTGCACAAGTCGACTCTCCCTATCCTCTGCATAGATGGTTATAGTATTCCTGTTATGAGTCCATTTGATGCACTGATGTAGAGTGGAAGGAACTGCATTGGTAGCATGGATCCACGGTCTGCCAAGCAATAGGTTGAATGAGGGTTCTATATCCACCACATGAAATAAAACCCGATGATACGTCTCAGAGATATTCAGATCTAGACATATACATCCTAGGCATGGTTGTCCTGTTCCATCATATCCATGGATGAAAATCGACGATGGAGTATAGTCAGCCTGTCTTATGCCTAACTCACCAGCTGTTTGTTGTAGACAAATGTTCAGGCTTGCTCCACCATCAATTAAAACATGAGAAACTCTGGTTCCCCTTGTTTCTACTACTATGTGCAAGGCATCATTATGCGATGCACCTCTAATTGGTAAATCTTTATCAGAGAACATGATCTGACCATTTTCACATAATTCAAATGCCCATCCATTTCCTTAGTTAAGGCTAAATCCTCCCTTCCTAACTTCGGGTAAGGGGTCTAATTCCTTGAAAATGGATTCCAATGGTTCAGGGTCACACACTTGTGACTTCTAGTCAATCTCCGTCAGATGGTCTTGTTTAACCAGTCTGGTTTGTGCATTGATGGATCCTTTATCATGTTTGAAAAGTAATCCAAAAAAATCCAGGGACGCTGTATCCCTTTTGTTTGTCACCATAATTTGACGACCTGTTGAAAATCTGACCATCGAAACTATTCCTTTCTCATGTTTAGGAAAAGGGTTTTTGAGAATGTCTGGTTGTTCGCTGACTTCTTTGATGATTTCTTTATCTACTGCATCTTGCATAATATTTTTAAGTACAAGGCAGTCTTCTGTGTCACGTCATGGAGCACGATGAAATTTGTAAAATTGCTCTTTGTTTTTCCCCATCATCGGTGTGGGGTTGGAAACTTTTGGGAGAAACAGAGTACCTCTTTCGATCAACATGTGCATGACCTCTTCATAACTCTGTTGTAATGGGGTGAATTTCCTATCGTATCCCCATCCAGGATGTTTATTTTTAGTGCCACTGCTACTACCACTAGCTATGTCCATTAGCCCTTTATTCTTGGGATATTCTGGCTTCTCTTTCTTGAAGGTGGCGGTGTTGGCTGGAGCATTTTGACTCCTGCTATTCTTCTTTGTATCTTCCCTTACTTTCACCGGGATGACAGCATCAAAAGCTCTATTCTCAATTCCTGCTTCAATGCATTTTGCTCTCTCAGTGAGATCGATGAAAGACTCCATTGGAGCATTGGAAATGAGGCTCCTTAATGGTTGTGTCAAATTGTTTACGATCAATCCCAGTGCATGGGATTGAGAGATTGAGTCCCTCATCTTGTTGCAAGAAGACATCCACATTTGAATAAAATCTCTCACCTTTTCACCTGGCCTCTGTTTCAGATAGCATAGTTTGGTGATCGTTGGTGCAGTTTTGACATTTTTGATGAACCTTTCAATGAAAAGGTTGATTAACATGTCAAAATTTTTCATTTCCACTGGGTTGATGTGTTCTCGATACCATTGTGCTGCAATTCCTTCTAGGCTTCTGGGGAAACATCGAAAGAGGGCCCTGTGATTGTGGTGGAATTTGTAGCATTGAGCAAAGAACATAGCCAAATGTGCCTTTGGGCCTCCATGGCCATCAAATTTCATAAATTTCTTGGGTAAGTTTTTTATGTGCTTGTCATTTTCGAAGCTTTCATAGAAATCTTCGCAAGTGAAATTCCTTTTGTTCTTGCCTTTAAGTTGTACTGCATTTAACTTCTTTTCAACTTCCTGAATTTTTGTTTTCCAGGATTCTCCCTTCTTTTTCTTGGAAGTTTTTGGTTCTTTCTCACTACTAGATTCTGTTGTAGCGTCTTCAGAAGAGTCTGAACTTCTTGATGAGTATTTCCTTGTTTTCTTTCCCTTATTTTTGGCTTTTTCTGCCTGGGCTTGTTCTTCATTGAACATAATCATGTATTTCTGGAATCTTTTGTATTCCTCAAATTCTGGGTCATTTATTTCAAGCTTGGGAGGTGTTTCTGAGGAGGATTCTTCTCCCCTGTCTCCTATAAAAGGTTGATCAAGCTCCATTTCAATCCTTCTCCTGCTTTGGCTTCTGGTTTCAACCATAAAGTGGATGTTCACCTTGCAAGAAGAGAAATTGAAAATGTCAGGATTTGACTTGATGAGAGATGACAAATTTTTGATTGCATTCAAAAAGAAAGATGACAAAACTTAACAAAGTTCAACACAACTTGACAAGACTTGACAAATTTTGACTTAATGACAATGAACTAGACAAGACAATCTAGGACAGAAGGATAGATGGGCGGACTTCATCCCACCATTTTACATATTCGGGACCCATTCCTGAACCGAGGACAAGATACAAGTGAACAAATGATTCCCAACGTTGCTGGGCATAGGTGTATATCCCGGACTACTCTTCAGTGTCTAGTTCACACTCCACGATGGCTCCTTCCGACTCAATTGGATATGTCTTCCTTTGTCGCAGTGAGAATTGCCTGAGGCAACGCTCTGAATGATATTTAATTATGAAAAACGGTCTCAATAGAAGACTTCCGCTGACTCGGTTGTAAGTGTATCTTGACTTGATGACCTCTCGATCAAAGAAGTCCCAAATGATGGTGGAGTCATCAACTTCCTCCATCTTTCTGCGGTAGTGCTCCATACTGGATAACTGACCATCTGTATTTTAAAAATGACATGATTGTAGCCCCACGTGTTTGTAGAACCATGCTTGCAGTGCGAAGACACATCCTTCTATCGAGTCTGCATTTCCAACTGAAAATTTGGTCAACCCTCTGTAAAGGAATGCCAAGGCTGCCATTGCTATGGAAATGTGACGGACTTTGATATGCCCCCATTTTCTGAAGAGGCGAGCTATGCGGAAATCCGTTATGTGTTCTTCATTGTTGAAGAAGATAAGACGCGGTACAAGTCACCATGGAGTTTTTGTACTTGTCTGCAACACTTCTAGATAGTGACGTAGGGTTGACAAATTGAGAATATGTTTCACCAAGTTCTTGTAGTTGAAGATATTGATGTCCATCTTTCTCTAGAAAAGGCCAGCTCCGTTTTCCTGTGAGTTTTAGAATCACTTCTAGAGTTTTGACTTGACCTTGGTTTACAAGGAACTGGTCTTCAATTGGTCCTCTTGGGTCTCATTTTGGTTCTGGCAAACCCATAATGTTGGAGAACTCATCAAGAGTGATTGTTATTTCACCCCATGGAAACCAGAATGTGTTGGTCCTTGGGTTCCATCTTCCAAAAATTGCATGGATTAGATCGCCATTGATAGCTTGCATGGCAAGACTAATTGCTTCTTCGAGACCGCAATCTTCTAAGTGGTTCGGAAACATACACCGAAAAGATGGGTACCATGAAAGATACCACTGAGGTAGGTAGACTCCACTTGGGATGATGCGAAGTCCGAATCGACCTTGACACGACCCGAATAGAATGTGGTCATATGGGAAAATGCTTTCTCAGTCCACGAAGGTATTAGACTTTGACATGAATTGACCCAATAGAGACTCAAGAAAAGTTTTGACATTGGGTTTGGACATGGACTTAGAGGCAAAGTAAAACATCATATGCATCCAAACAAGCAATTAATGAAAATTTGATGATGCATTCCCTATGACTCTTGCCTATATGCATTGTTTTGGAAATTGGTCTTCGAACCTATGGAGAATAAATGGGTGAATCATTTTCGATTTATCCAAAATTTAAGGTATGCCTATATACCAAATTTATGGTACTGACATAAACTCCTCCAAGGGTTTTCTAGATTTGGGCTCTCCAATTCTCCTTGTTCACCCATTCATATACTGGGACTATTGTCTGTTTCGGTACTAATGGGGGGACTTCTCAGTCCAATTGGGTGGTCCAGTTGTAAGGCTATATCTTGGACTAATGTCCAAGAAATAGCCCAGCAACATGATGATCGGGATATGATATATGTAAGGATTTGTTTTTCAAAATTCATGAGAAGATGCAAAATAGATGGCTCTATTGCATACATTCCTAAGAGATAGATTTGAAAAATTGAGAGCATACATAGGCTGCATACAATCCCTAAATTGAGGAGGGGGTAGAATAAATTGAAATGAAAGAGGTTCATGAAATCTCCTCAATGTACACTACATGATGCCGGTATACATGTTTGCGAAATTTTTTTATGCACTTGATGTCCAACATTTGTGAAAATAACTCATATATGATCCAAATAAGTCCTTAGACAAACAATGACGGGTCCCACCGGGTGTGCCATCTGTTCCCACCCAACCCCTTTTTCAAGGAGGTCGAAATGCGAGTCAGCAAAATTCTTTTAAAATTGGGGCTTTGAGAAATTTTTTAAGAGAAAGGGATCTGCCCATCAATACGAGGTCCAACCATTCCTGCCGCCTTTAACAGGGGCAATTAGACCAAGGATTAAGGATCATTTAGATCATATACGAGTTATTGATGCAAATCCTATATGCTTATGCATTGAGGTTTTGGATTAAAGAACCGACATTCATTTTTTGAATAAATGAATTTGAATATTGGGGGGTTTTCAAGTTGGTTTAAAAACCTTTGTTTTGGTGTTATTTGAAACACATAATTCTTGAGGATTTTGAAGATTTGGAATTGAGTTCTTTGTTGTGAACTCTAGATGATGATGATCATCTTATGATCAAAATTGATTTTGAACTCTTCTTTTGTCAAATCATGTGATTTGTAGAATTCATTCTTTTGAAAGAACATAGGTTCCAAATTGTTAGAAAACATGTTGTTTTTCAAACGCACTTTAGCCAAAAGATTATAAATGCATTGCTTGTGTTTTCTTTTGAAGTTAAGTGAGGTTTACAAATTCTCATTGCAATATGACTTGGTCACTTTTTGCAACTCAAATTTGAATCACTTAACGTCTTGAGAATGTACATGTGGTGCTATTGAGTTTGAGTGAAGGTGAATGCATGAAACGGGAAGGGAAACTATATGAAACATATATTCTTCACCCTCTCATAATCTCTCAAGATTCATTCATATGAAACATACATTCTTCACTCTCTCATAATCTCTCAAAGTTCATATTGCACGTCATACAATCTATGTATGAAAATTGATTATAATGTAGGACTTTCTCTATATGTGCTTATTATATGATTAAGCACATAAATTAGAGATGTAGTCCATAAGCTTGAGACTTACATAAAATTATCAAAATGATGAAAATATATAAATGATGCCAAGTTCAATCTTTGAAATGGATGGGAGACGTGGATGACATCCACTTTTGTCTCAAAATAGCTGAAAATCACACCTTGTGTTGATTTAAATAGCTGAAAATTGTGGATATTGATTCCAAAAAATATCTTGTTTCTTAGATGGAAACGACAAGTCTTTCAAATAGATTCAAATTCTAGATTTGGTAGTAATGAAATCGTCAACTCCTTTGGATGATTCTAGGTTAGTTGTATTTCAAATATGTAAACTTTGACATTCTTAAACCAATTCCTATGAAACATGGTCTGATTTCAACAACATACATACATCTTATGTATGGATTTGCTGAAGTTAAGTAAAAATGAAATGAAAATAATTCATAGCCTTGCACTAGGAAAATCAATAAAAATGGCCCATTTCCTTAAAAAAAACGGTTTGGAAACATGTTCCAACCTGATTTTAAGAGAGGAATGTGATTTTTGACAAGAAACCGGATACATATATGTATATATATATAACAATGTATACATATACGTACCTTACTTTTCAAAATGAAATTTTATCAAAGGACTGCATGATTCATAAATCATGATGATTCATGGTTGGGTTCTTTTATGTAGGAAGATTGAAAACTTGTTTCACATCTCCCGTACTACCCTTGATTAATTAAATTGAAAGACATGAATCAAAATGACTGTGAATAAGAAAGAAAGTAGAACAATGCTCAAGCTTATTCGTCCATCATTTCGCCATGCAAGGGTGGATCACATTCATAAGAACGTATCCATCCCTTATAGGCATTTTCATCATACGTGATGCAGCAAAATCACTCTCTCACCATGGGATTCTCTCATGGTAGGGAGTTCAAAATGGTATTAAGTTGGTTCCTTTGAAAAGGACGTGGCCTTGGGTCCCATTTCAAAATTTGATACGTGGATTCATATTTAAGAAAAACCGACATATGCATGCATTATGCACTAACATGTACATTGAAGCGTAGGTTTCCCTTAGCTGGACATCGTTCCCAGCCGTATGCCAATGAAAATAAATCCTTTTTTACTGTGCCAAGCCTAGCTGAGATTAATGCCATATTTGGGTGCACTAGAGTCAAACCTACTTGCATTAAGTAGGTTTGGTGAATTTGAGCAGCCTAGTTATTACTCCTTGAAAATTGACTCCTCTTTAAAGAGGACCTACTTAAAGAATAGAGAGAGACATAAATGTCTCACTTTTCTTAGGTTTTTAGTTATGATATCATTCATTTCTCCTTGAAAATGATTTTCATTTAATTGGGAGAAAACATTTATTTATTTATTTTAAATGGGGGGAGTGACCGTGGGGGCTCTTGACCACACGGGCTAGGTGGGGCCCACAAGTGGGTCCTACGTAGCATTCTAGACTCAATTCTTGGATCTAAGTCAAAATTTGAATTTTGTAATTGGATTTGGATGTCAAATGACAATTGTAATTGGATTTGGACTCATAATACTGCATTGGGATTCATGTCACGGGTTAAATGCATGATTTGAATCTTAATTATTCTTTAGATTCAAAATTGGCTTTGAAATTACAAATTTTCACAATTCTTTTTTGAAATTTTCACATTGCTTCAATTTTGATGGGGAAAAATTTGGAGTGTTAACAGGCGTCTTTCAAATGTGGTGTCATTAGCATATCAGTTTTCTACTTGCTTTTGTGGTTGATGCTGATTTGTGTTGAAGTTGATGATATATGTGAGAGACTTCCTACATGAAAAAGGATGAAAAGTAGTGTAAACTTGTTATTTTGCTTGAGGAGTCATATTTAGCACTTGGTAAGTCCTATAAAAAAGACGTCAATTGCTTCTGATGTAACAGATTTGGATTTTTTCTGGTTGTCATGGTGTTCATAATTCCTGTTCTTCCATAGCCACCATATTGCCATGGGAAACACAATCTTCCAACTTCACATACGTATTTTGATTTGAGCCTTTTTATTCCACCTCTTAAGTCTGCGTCTCTGCCACCAAGTCTACAACTTTAATATCAAGGATGATTGAACTGTCATATAATGTATATTAATGGTTCTATTCAACAGGGTAGCTGCTTTTTTTTGGCTTGTTTTCCACTGAAAGTGAAATGTGGTGGAAGAAAGAAACAAAGTGATAGCTCATGCCCTTTGAGTCCTCTTGCATGTAGAGATAGAGACAAAGAGAGGGAGAGAGGAAAAGAGATGGGAATTACATGTTTTATTCTTATTTTAAATAGTAGTTTGTGCTGCCGAGTGGCAGAGAGAAATTAGTTAAACTGGCACCCCCAAGTAATTTTATAGGAAATGGAACATAGATTAAACAATGTGCAAACTGTTAAGCTCAAAGAAATAAGACACAAAAATACAATTGGCCTCATAGATGGCTCATTGTTTGAAATTATTGGGTTGTACAAAAGGGTGAGCAATAAGTCGAGTACTGTTCGCACCCCACCCCTTTCTCAAAGGGGGTCGAAATGCGAATCAGCAAAGTTCTTTAAAAATTGAGGTTAAGAAAATATTTCAAGAGAAAGGGATCCGCCCGTCGGTACGAGGTCCAACCGTTCCTTCCACCTTTAACAGGGGTAATTGGACCAAGGACAAAGGATGCACGAGTTATTGATGCAAATCCTATATGCATGTGCATTGAGATTTTGGATTCCAGAACCAAAATTCATTTTGAATAAGTGACTTGAACTTGTTTTGAAAATGAATTTGGAGATTGGAGAGTTTTCAAGTTAACCATGCCGAGGCCAGCCAGCAGTGTGGCTAAAGGCGAGATAGGGGCCATTGCTGCGGCAGCAGGGCAGCTAACCATGCCAAAGGTGTCGACCACGGCGCCCACGCGTGTCGGGTCAAGAGCACACGAGTGGGTGGCACCACAAGGCACCTAGGCGAGGTTGAAGGACCAATTCTTGGATTCCCTTTAGGCAACACTCATGTGGCTGCAGTGGGAGGTGAGCGTGGAGCAGCAAAGGCTGAAAGGAGAGAGTCTGGCTGGAGCTGAGTTCCATGGAGATTGAAGATCAGAATAGTGGACCACAACTCGGTTTAGGCCAGATCAAAGCGGATGTCGAAACGTTTACGAAAACAACAGAGCAGCCTAGGGCGAACGTAGGTAAGTTATCCCTTGGATTCACAAGTCTGAGATCTTTTGGAGCGGTCGCAAATGGATCAACATCCGCGCCCATGTTTGATTTGCTTTAGCATTTTGTTTTAGTTGCTTTTGTAACATCTCAGTTTGAGACACTTAGAATCGTTTTGCATTTGTCTCATCTCAGGTTAGAGCTTTAGAACCGAGACACTTTTGATGTATATAAGTCTTGTACAAAGGGGAAACCCTAAACACATTTTATGCCAACGAAGAATTGAGTATCGTTTTCACTCTCCTTCTCCACATGGGGATTGTCTTCTCCACTTGTTCTCAACCGACGGTGGCCATAGCTCTTCTCCAACCCCAACCGGTGTGGTTGGAGCTCTTGTTTCACCCATGGGCTTCCTGTTTCTCTTCATCTTCTCTCTCTTAAAGTCCTTTCTTCCATAGCTGAGCGGATTCAAGGTTGTAGATCTCGTGAAGGGGCTACCAGCGACCTCCTTCAATGGTTCTTCATACCACCTATGTATCCCAACCAGCAAGGTATTATTCAATCCACGGTGCATTCGTCCTAACCACAAGGACGTTTAGAGGCTGGGATTGATCTATGGGAAGGCTGCATAGGAGAATGACGTTCAACACTTGGGTGATTTCTTCCTATGTAGCATCGACGACCGGCATCCTTTGAAGATAGGCAAGTACCCGTTCTCCCCTTGGTACTTCCATTTGAAGGTTGTTCTATAGATCTGAATGAACTAGCCCTAAGGCACATGATCTGGCCCATCTTGCATGGTCCATGGGTTTTAAAATGGCAAAACTAGTTGTAGATCCTAGATCGGGTGAAGGAAGAAGCTGCTTAGGGATGGAGCGGTTCTATCCTTTCCACGGGGCAGTTCTACGTCGGAATCTTAAGGCTGAACCCTGAGTTTGATCGAGACATCTCTAACCACCGACAGCCCTCATTCAACATTTGTAGTGGAAAAGAGATTGGGGAGAAAGCTGTCATTTGACGGCCATCGAGATCCTATTCTTCAGTTGGATCTAAGCTGCTGGAACCGCCACAGCCACAGCTAGAACAAGGGGCAGGTTCCAACAAAACTGGTGTGTGAAGTCATGCATATCAGTTTGGACGCCCATTAGTTACTAGTGTCTTGGCCTAGTTTGGCTGGAATCAGAGGAGTATCGGTGGAGCTGTACGTGACGGATGAAGACCAGCTGTGCGTCGGCAACTTTCTGGCCACACCTCACCAAAACAGCTAGCCATTGCCCCGAAAACATTCTAGGATTGCCCACGGATTATAACCACCATATTCTCTTAAGGTGTAATTTGTAAAGGGCAGTTCTGGCTTTTCATTGAGAGCTCATGCTAGGTGTTGAGAAACCCAAGCCGCCAGCCACATTTTGCAACTCTCTCGCTGCCAGAATTATTGGATGGAGCAGCCTCCCTCGAGCGCCAACAGTCCTCTTTGTAATGGTCCACCACAAAGGCAAGTCCCCCTCTAGCGTGTCCCACTCCTATGCATTCCAAAAAGGTAGGAGCCAGCCACCTCCACGTGCTTCCCCTTTCCCCACTTTCCATAACCGCCCCGAGATCCTAGCCCGTGATCTGTTAGCTCCAAAACAAGAAACCTTCCAGGCGCCATTACCCCTTGCCATATCCAACCCTTCATTCCCCCACGCGCTTTCCAATTTCTCCACGCGCCATACCTTTCCATAACATCCCCTCGTCCTTCCTATCCATTACGCACAACTCTCTTGCCATAATCTATGGCCACCTCATCACTAGCCGTTGCCAATGTGAGACTTTCCTAAAGTAGAGGAAGTGTCGCCACCTTGTGCCAACCGACCCTAACACCTAATCATCCATCATTCCCATCCTACCCTTGCCCTTTAGACCTAACCTCACCGCATGCCACCTACATATTAGCCATACCCGAACCTACCTCTCTTAACCACAACCGAGCCTAGCATTTGGTCGAGCCCAGACAAGGTCACATCAGACCCAGCTCAGCTCAACCCAACCAAGACCCTCCTACTTATCCTCACGAAGGCGGACCTATCCTCTATGGCAGAATCAAGGAGCGCCTTCACCTTCGAGGCAACCGAGCCTCTATCCACTGGAGCCTACTCATCATCAGCAAGGAGTGCCGTAGCCGAGAAGGATACCCCTCTCGTATTCCAGCAGCAATCGGCAGAAGCTTTCACTTCCCTCGGCCAGGTGGGCCGAGTCCTTCATCCTCGGTTGCTGAAATACTCGAGGGCAGCACCAAGCTGCCGGTTCTCAACTGAGTCCTTTGCTGCCCTAAGCCGGGACCGACTGGCAAGTATACTTCTTCCCTCCATATAACAATGGGATTCTTTGGGTCTTTTGCTTTATACCCGGCAATAGCCTTGGCATCCACAACCTTGGAGGCACAAGTGCCGAAAACATGACTGTGTGCTGCCTGACCACCTACGGGCTTGGGTATGGTTTGGCCGTCCTAGGCATGTATGACAGGATGTGTTGGATGTGCATGCTTGAATGGTTTGTTGAGTGAGGAGAGATATTCATGTATTGATCGCACTTGTACTAGCCTCACAACCTTCTAGCAATTTGTAGTAGGTTCGAGCTTTTGGGTGGGCAACCTCTCCTGTATTTTACTTCCCAAGGATTTTTGAGCCGGGGTTGCTGTCCGGCTGGGTATTCATATTGTAAATAACTTGTTTTTAGTTTTGTCCAACGGCTCTTCCGAGAGATCATGGGAGAGGATCGGCATCTGGCAGAGGTCTTGGTAGATGCCGGGTCTCGTCCTAACAGGTACCCAGCCCATATTGAGTCGGGGCCAAGGGCAGCCTTTTGACCCTAGGGCCTACCTAATAAATACTTTCCTCGTAAGACCTGTTTTAGCAAAAGAAGTGAAGTATGCAACTTTAGTTTGAAAGCGGAGAGTGCTTCAGTACATAATGGATCCTTCATGTCCCTTTTTCAACAATACCAAGGAGTAATCAGTCATGACATAATCAATATGGTTGAACTTTTCTTTGGAATAAGAAGAACGGAGAAGAAGTTTAATAGCACTGTGATTGTCCTGATTCTCAAGATAAAAGGAGCTACAAGTGTAAGCAGTAGTGACCTATTTCCCCATGTAACTTCTTATATAAGGTCATTTCAAAGTGCTCGATGGAGGGAAATTTGGATAAAAAGGAAAAGAATAGAAAGGAAAAGAAAGGAATTGTGGAGAAAGGGAGAGGAAACAAAATGAAAGAAACAAATAATTATAAAAGCTTGTTTGAATAGAAAGGAAATGAATTGTTCAAACCATGCTTCTTTAGACTGCATTATGGAAAAGAAAAGAAAGAATTTAAGTTGAAGAAACAATTTAAGTTGGTTTGCAATAAGACCCCAAACACTCTAGAACTTATTATGCAAGTAAAATATATTTGATTCAATTATACGGCTGGATTCCAGGGGTTGCATAAACCTATTTTATATGTAGCATAACGTTTATTATATATATATATATGTTTTACTTAAATGACTTTTAAATAATTTATCACCTTAAAAATTAATAATGAAAGATAAACTTTAGCAATGGAGTACTTAATGTAAAAGGCCAAGCAAACCAAATCGGTTTATGACCTCAGGGTTTATCTATGCAACCATTAAAATGTGTGAAGGCCTTCATCCAAGAAATCCATTGATTTCCTATATCCTATTGATAGGGACCCTTAAATAACTTGATAAGATACAATAATGGTTTCCATAAATTATTTCCTAGCATTCATACTTGCATCTCATCAATGATTTCCAATTTTGATTGCAAATTGAAAATGTCATGCTATCGTTTAACAAGTAAAGTCCAGTTTTTCATGCAAATGGAACTAATAGATAGGGAGACCACCAGTGTCAGAGCTAGAAATTTCTGATTGAGGGGCATTCTAAGTTTAAATTTTAAACTTGAAGGGGCACTCATATGAAAAAAAACTAAATTCAATTATGTTTACATATGTAAATAAGGCAAAATTTGTAGGCTGATGTCGGTAATTGCCCACACCAGATGTAGCTCTGCCACGGAGACCACCTCGATCCACAGATTACTGATTACCTCTTCATGTTTCACCACATGGAAACTGCAGTTGTCATTTGTCATACCATAAAAATATTTTGGAGATGAATGTTTCAGTTTGTTTGACTATCTTGAAAGGCTTGAAGTGAACAGATGAGGAATTGTGGCTGCTGGAAGAAAAAACATGCTTTTTGAGAGTGACCCTAGCACCATTAATAGCCATTATTTGGAATTTGCAATTGCTTTTGAATTTTGACAATGACACTCTGAGCAATAGTGATCATCTCAGGAATTTGATGTGAAAGGATGGAGGCCTCATTGTGGCCTACTCCTTTTGAACATTGAAGAAGGTGAGCCTGCATTTGCTGGTGAGGGCGTTCCACTTGAAAGGGATGAAGACAATGAAGCAAAATGAGTTTGAATATTATAATAAAGGTGAAGAAGATGAATAGATAGGTTGCTTATTTTAATTGTTTGATAATATGATGTAAAAACAGTAAAACATATATTGTAAGTCTTTAAGACCTCAATTTTTATCATCTTAATCATGTCGTTATCATTATGTCCATAGATGAAGATTTATGAATATTTATTATGTGTGTGATATTGTAATGAGTTCTTTTATATAGAAAACATTATTCTAGATTTTTTCTGAATTATAGCTATTTTTAGGATTTTTTAGTTGCTAACAAATTACAAAAATAAATTTACAATATGCTTACAATACCTTACCATACAATATGCTTACAAGACCCTCAAAAGAGCAGTTGTCAAGGGGGTTGGCAAAAATTGAGCAGGAAAATAAAGCTACTACTGACAGGGAGGTTGTTCCATATGAAGAATTGATATGGAAATTTGGTGCAGAAAGGCAACAAATTGTAGGTGGATGGGTTGATAGAAATCCGGTTGTTTCCAAGTCGTACTTCAAATAGAAATTAATTTTTAATAATGATTTATTTTAACATTTAATTAAGAACTTTATTTTGATTTGTAGGTTGGGAAGGCACGAAAGGTAAAGAAAATATGGATGAAGTTGGTACTTAATTAAGAACTTTATTTTGATTTGCAGGCAGAGAAGGCACGAAAGGAAAAGAAAATGTGGATGAAGTTGAAGCTATGGCTAGCTAGATAATAAAATCTTGGAAGTGTCTGACAATGAATAGCCATCTTTTTTTTTCTTAGTCAGACCAGAAAAATTATGTTATCAATTAAACATTTTCATGAATTGGGTCAAATGACTCATAAATTGAATGTTTCTTTGGTAAATGATCGCCATGGGCCAGACCCAACTAGCATTCAATCGACCCTATTTTTTGTGTTAAGACTGAACCAATTAAAAAAGTCAGTACATTCTATAGAGATCTTTCCTAGCGTCAGGTGAGCAAGATCCTAAATAAAATGTACTTATTTCACCATCGGAAAATAAATAATGAATCATGACAGGTTTAGAAGATCAGCAGCACATATAATTGTGCAAGGTCGTCTGTAGACATAGATAATGTCTGTTATTTGTAGGGTCAGATTAGGCATCTTTCCTGATAGAAAGCATACTAGAAGCATCAACCAAAGCAATTCTAGTGGCAATATATATATATGTGTGTATGTGTGTGTGTGTATGTCTATATATATATAACATTCAAACATGCTAAATAATGTTATCAGATGAGTAAAATGAAAAGCCTGGAAGTATGATAAATAGTTGGCAAAATCATCATGCACTATTACCGCAAGATAAATAGTTGGTACTTTTTTAATGACAGGTTTTTAATTTTTAAGGACCAGTCAAGATCCAGCATTCAATAGATATGATAAGTATACATATATATATATATTCAGCCCATATCCACATTCACCCACTTAATGGTTGAGATAAAGATGCAGAGAAAGAAAGTGTAAACTAATATTAGATGACGAAAATACCTATCACTTTTTTCTTTTAATATTCTGTCATCCATTCATTATAATGAATCAAATAGTCGTTAACTTTGAAGAATCAAAGTCACCATTTAATTTTCTGCTATATATATAAAAATATAAAAGAGGCATAGAATGGTATGGCCAAAATGACCATAGCATACCTGCAAACCCTCAGCGCATGATCCTCTGCCCGATGAACTATCAGCATATGAGAGCCCGTAACATCGTGGGGTGGAATGACGTCTGCATATATATGTACAGAGAGAGGAGCGTGTGGGAGAGAGATTTTCATTTTCAACCACTTTAAGGTTCATGGTTTAAGGAGGTCAATTGACAGGTTTGGAGCAGGGACTACCATGCCTTATTGCCTTACAAAGGCAACACTGATAAAAAAAAAATTGAAATACCACTAGGACAATCTCTTCTTCCAATGTATTCAGCAGTTATTGCGGTCACCTTAGGTAATATGTTAAAGTGTCTGCATCCTTCCTTCAAATATTTGTGTTTGACAGTCTTCAAATGTTTGTGACTGAAAACTCTTCAACACTAATATTCAGATTTTGATTGTGCAGAGTCAAATGAAAAGACACACAAAAAAAAAAAATTGTGGAAGTCCAAGAAGCCACTTTGAGATTTACCAAAGCTTAACCATTGGAAGATGCTACTAACTTTTCTCCATTGTGATCGGCCACATGTTTCTTTTCTCCACAATTTCCAAATCCAAATCCTTCCCTTCATCAGCGCGACCTTAACTATGACTTCCATTATAAATATCAACACATTTCTCCTTAATACAGCAACCATTTAGCCCTCACCATGGCTGCCTTCTTCTCCTCCTTACCATTCCGCCTCCTCCTCCAGCTGCTCCTGCTTGCAATACTGCCTAACCTGACCACCATATTCTCTTCCAAACCTCTCGGCTTTTCTATAGACTTCATTCACTGAGACTCATCTCTGTCACCTCTCTATGACCCTTTATCCACTCTAGCTCTACGAGCGAAGCAGGCGGCTCTGTCCTCCCGCTGCAATGCTTCACGGTTTGCCAATACCACCAGCATGATCTCCAGCCCAGTGATGCCAGGCTTCGGCTAGTATCTCATGAAACTCTCACTTGGTACACCATCCCACCTCTACTGGGCCACTCTCGTCACTGTTAGCGACCTCATATGGACGATGTGCCGTCCTTGTGACTCCTGCTCCGGCCAAACATCAATGTTTGATCCACTTCAGTCGTCCACCTACAAGAGCCAGACGTGCTGTGCCAGATCTTGCATGGAACTGCCCATTCATGGTTGCACTATCAACCAACTTTGCGGATTCATATATTCCTATGAAGACAAATCCTTCGTAGAAGTGATACTGGCCTCGGAAACGCTCTTGTTTGACAAT
This sequence comes from Nymphaea colorata, assembly GCF_008831285.2. Classification (NCBI taxonomy): domain Eukaryota; kingdom Viridiplantae; phylum Streptophyta; class Magnoliopsida; order Nymphaeales; family Nymphaeaceae; genus Nymphaea; species Nymphaea colorata. The sequence goes on along the minus strand of NC_045142.1, from coordinate 21,005,635 downwards.
GGTGCTGGCACCGTCAAGCTTCCAGAAATTGTCTCTGGTTGTGTTCATCAGGATGGCCATCCTAATCCCTCCTTGCTTGAAGTTCCTGACCTTGTTGGCCTCGGAGGTGGTCCTCTCTCACTTGTAAATCAGATTGGCTCTTCTATTGATGATAAATTTGCCTACTGTCTTCCTCCCAATATGAAATCACGTCAGACAGCTCAAATCCGGTAAGGATGCAGAGTTTTCAGGCCAGGAAGGGGTTCAAGAAATGCCGATGGCACCAGGTGGTCCTCAAGGCACGTATTATGTGCTCAACCTAATTGACATAAGCATCGGAAACAACAGACTCAACATACAATTTGGTGGTGCACAGATGACTGCATTGTTGGGAGATGCCAGATCGATCATTATAGACTCGGGTACCACACTGACTTATCTTGCAAAGGATGTGTACAATCAAGTCGCAAATGCGGTGGCTAAGGTCATAAACCATGAATGCTTCTATCCAGCTAAACAGGATTATCTGTGTCACCATGTAGAGAATAATGGTGATCCATATGAAGGGTTACCAGAGATGACCTTTCATTTCGCCAATGCAGACTGGAAGCTGCCACCTTCAAATATCTTTAGGATGGTTGAAAGTGTAATCGCCTGCTTAGCCATTAAAGACGGAGAGGTGCCCATCTTCGGGAATGTTGTGCAGCCGAACATGCATGTGAAGTATGATTTGGGGAAGAGGCTGCTTTCTCTTGCACCAGCTGAATGTACCCAAGGCTAATACAATATATATATATATATATATATATATATATATAGTTTCTATTGTGATGATCTCTGTATTGGTCTACTATTGGCAGCTTTGGACGCTGCTTAATTGTGTTTTATGTCAATGGAAGATCTGAGTGTCATGTAGTCGATGGTGTTAGTTTTCCAAGTACAATAAATGTATGTGTTTCGTTTTAAGGATGTTTTCCCCTCCGTTTAAGCTTTAAGGTTAAGTTATATATGTCTACATGGCAATTATGAATATTATCTAGGCTTTGACAGTTGCTGATACTCACAATTCTGTTGCTAATAGGTAATCGTGACAGCTAAAACTCCACCACTATAAGTCCGTTGCCTACACTGTTACGGATGAAATGGCCATGGTGTGTTGGTTGAATTTGTTGCGACATAAGCTGGTTTAGGTAAGCATAATGGCCACGGAATGTGCCAACACTTTGACATGAAATTTTGTGACGCATAACACAATGTGCTCTTTGACTGTTGTATCTGCCACTTAACTACACAATGTCTACAGTTTGTGTCATTATTTCGTTAAAATTTTAACGCTGATATGCTGTGCTATGCTACGTCTCTTGAAGTTAAACACGAAACCATCCAAGAACATACTTTCATATGGAAGACTCACATTTATTTACTTGCTATAGACAAAAGCTGCGCATGAATTCTTAGCATCATAATGACTGTGTAGTTTCAAGAAAGCAAGAAAGCCAAAAATTCCTTCAAAAGTAGGGTTGTTCCATCTTGCGTGAAAATGCCGTCACTCTACAAGGAAAGCCATTCAATTTGACTTGTTATAAATATACAGATAGTTAAGTGATCAATTTATTATATGTTCCCAATAACTTATTAATTTAAAAAATGATTAATTTCGTATATGTTTTCTAATAATTTATTCTTAAGATCATATCTGTAAGGTTAAATAAAAAAAATACATTGTAATCATTGCAATCTGGTTTTTATTATGTATATTGAAAGTTGACAGAAGTATAAAATCAAACAAATGTGCTGCATATAATATTGCGGATGACAAAACATGTATAAATCAAACATTGTATTCGTCATAAACATTATGTTGCCATGGCATCAGCCGCAACCATTGTGATGACATGCTTTCTTACACCAAACATGTCAGACCAAAACTAAAAAAAAGAAAAGAAAAGAAAAATAAAATAAAATTTAAGGGTAGGTACATCACGTGCCCAATTAATAATTTTCAATAATACTTGATGACGGATTGCAGACAAAGATTATCCCGGTGAGGCCTGCGTTGACTCAAACTAAGTTGGAACTTGGGCATATGAATCTCTAAATAATGTAAAAAATAAGATTATTCTGGTCAACTTGATATTAAAGATACAATTATTTTTTAAAAGTTTAATATTATTTGAGAAGTACATAAAGCAAGTTGTAACCAGCAGACAGCGAATTTTGGGAATATACCAGCATTAATATTTCGGGAATTTGCTTCTGAAATATTATGACGTGACTGATTATATTCGTCCAAACCACATTGCGTAATGGAATAATTGGAATCAGTGCAAGCGAATGTCAATAGATCTTCTTTGTCAGTTACGTATCTGAATCCGATAAACTTAATAGTCTGGTTTGGTGACCGAAATAAGATTCAATTAATAGTAGTAGGATTCTCAGATTTTAAATAGCATAGAGAGTTGTGATTTATATATATATATATATATATATATATATATATAATATATATATATATAATATATATATATATATATATATAGAGAGAGAGAGAGAGAGAGAGAGAGAGAGAGAGAAAGATAAAGAGAATTGAAACGAATCAGCTACCATATGGTCATACATTCTTCTTTTTTTTATGTTGCTAAAAATTTCATAAAAGATACATTTTGCTGTTAAAGTATGTGGTCAAGCAATTGTCACTCACAAATATATCATCTGACCATATAATTGGTTAGGCGTTTTATGTATAGAAAGATTGAATGGTGATCTAGTTGTTTGAGTCACTGAGCCATCTAACCATGACCATCTGATTTATCATAGCAGATGACTAAGAAAAAACAAAGAGAAAACAAAAATAGACATTTTCGTCGTCTAATATTTGTTTTTATATTTTCTCCATGTTTTTTTCTTAACCCTCCAATATCTGCACTAGATGGATGCCAGCTTTGGTTAAATGGCTGGGTAACTTTATAGTGAGAGTCACCATTCAACCATTTTTATACATGTATTTGCCTGAAACTATGGAGCGTTGAAATGAAATGAACAGATGAAATTATACGTAGATTGGTCTATTAATTATATGCAGATTGGTCTATTAAGATGCGAGTCGAATTTGTATTCCTTTAATAAGGTTGATGATATTCCTTCATAAAAAATTTGCAGATTAAAGCTTGTTAACTGCAGGTTCTCTATATATGATCATGACTAATTTTTCAGATATTTCCACAAGTACTGCACTTGCACCAACTGCTTTATTTAACTAGTCATCTCCAAGAGCAGTTAAACGATAAGAGTTGCTACTCCGTCATTTCACTTTTCCAGCCTAAGGTTCTGTTTGATAGCCTCAGATCTTAGATTCAAAGCTGCATAAAAGGTATGTTTTGGGAGATCTTAGTTTCGGTAACATAGATTTTAAATCCTTGCTACATGTCAACAACTATGGATTTCAAGTCAGATGAGTGGAGGGGGGTAGGTGGTTGATCATAAATCCATAGATTGAGATCCTAGATGAAACAACACAACCTAAACTAATTATAACTAAACGACCCAGAAATTCTGAAACTTTTGTGTGTCGACGAATGCACTTATACATCAACAGGAACTGATGATTCAAGCAAGAAATTTAGGTGATGTTATATATCCAGCCTTTGGTGCATTTACTTTGGATTGGACTGTAGCAGGAAATGTTAAATATCTACCATACTAGGCACAGTTTTACAAATTAAAGATCAGGAAATTGTGGTCCAACCAAGACAACTGTAATATTTTTTTAACTTACTAAAATGCAAAAAAAAGGAAAGAGAAAAAGAAGACCAGCAATCAAAAAAGAAAGACAAAGTTGACCAGAGCAAACAGGTAAAATAGAAAAGAAGACGGTCTATTTGCTTATAATGCCAGCATGTGGCAAGTCTCTTGACACATGTCCGATTTCTTCATTCATGTAAGAAAAAAGCGTACCTTATGGTTTGATGTAAACAGGGTATTAACAAATAGAAAGACACACACGTATGTACAATGAGCGAGAAAAGAATACAAAGAGAAAAACAATTGGATTAGCCAGTCTCTTTAAACTTACTTTTCGATCTCATCATTTCCCATCATGTCACCAACCTTTTCTCTTTCTTCTCCTCTTTTTCCTTCTCTGCAACCAACCTTTTCCACTTTAAAGTTGGTGCACATCAAAGGGGAGATGAGAGTCTCAAAGTAATAGTGGCTTAACTTATTTCATGTACTGTAAGACCACAAATATGCAATACAAAAGCAATTGATGGCACAATTTAGCACTACCAGTTGAGTAAGAATCTCACAGCTTAACAGAGAACATCTTTATTTACTACAGACTGCTCTCTCTCCTCTCCTCTCTCTTTCTCCCCCTCTCCTCTCTCTCTCTAATATATATAATATATAATATATATATATATATATTATACCATGGTGCTTATTCATCAACAGCAATCGAAGTGCATTTTAATGTGCTAAAAAGGAGACAAAGAGGGTATTTTTTGGTAAGCAATCTGCATCTACTGTACATGTCAAATAGCTCTTGATGTAATTCCATATTCACACAGTTCCTGCATCAAGTAAAATAATAAAATAGCAAGTACCATTCAATTTGTCGACAGAAAACAAAAAGATAAGTATGAAGGAGCTCACATCCTCTTTCAGTGGAAGCAATAGACCATTTTAATGTCTACAAGCTATTATAGGTAACCTGGCCCGAGAGAATGGCTATCAGCTAACAACAACCAAAAGGTCGACTGCTCTTTTCAAGGACAAAGAGTTCAAACATATAAAGAGAAAGAGTCCAAGATTATGCTCTGATGTCAAGATTTATCCGGCTGAGTTTTCATTCTTTTAGCCTAGCGGAGGGCTCGCCACCACCCAAAATTTGTCGGTTAATAATATTATGGGCCATGCATGTGAAAGCAAGTTCAACCTCAAACCAAACATGGAATGTTTACGTTCTTGAGTGGAAAAAAAATCACTCAATGCATGAGTTTGTTAATATAAAATATTATTAGTGGCCAGGTAATGCCTGCCAATCACTGCTACCATGGAAAAAAGCTACTGATACTCTTAAACGTTCTTTTATATATGTAATTCAAATATGTAAGATAATGTTATCAGATGAGTAAAACGAGAAACTTGGAAGTTTGATAAATAATGGCCAAAGCATCGTGAACTATTGCTGCAAGATAAATAGTCGACACTTTTCAATGACAGATTTTTAATTTTTGATGACCA
>NC_045142.1:20944107-21000315 GCF_008831285.2 Nymphaea colorata | reverse complement strand
AATAAATTTATTTGTACAAATGTGAAGCTTCACCCTTCCCTCCCTCCTCTCTCTCCTTTCGTTTGATCTTTCTCCACCAAACAATGCCAACCAGAATTACCCAACGCTTTTTATCATCAAAATCAGACGCCAAATTTTGGCTCATTTAGGCGAACCAGAGACACTCAACCTGTCCCTTCTCCAGCCATCACCACCAAACCTGGCCACAGCACAGGTGCAGAATGGTTGCACTCGATTATGGTGTTGGCCAAAGCTTAACCGTTCCATACAATTCACTCAGGCTACAGTGATTGGTTATCCAATACCCTGCCCTCTCTTTTTTTCATGCTCTTTCCCCACAAATAGAAAAGAATGCGAGGAGAGGATAGACTTATTATGAAGCTTTTACTCTTTTTAGTTATTCTATAGCTTCTACATTCCACTTCTACTAATGAGAATATTCTTTGCAGTCCAGGCATCTCTTCTACATTTCTATTTTCGAATTTTCCCTCCATTGAAGACAGATTAATTTAGGCTGTGCCCATAATTTGGCCGTAGCCTTTCATATTTCTATTTTCCTTTTAACGAGTTCAGAAGAATTCTAATCTGAGTTAAAGATTAAACTTGGCTTGAATATTTAAGATACTGTAAAAATTAAACTCCGCTCTGTGCTCTCATTCAAACACGGAACACTATACTTGCACTTTCAGTGGGGCCTGAGTTATGCCAAACTGAAATCTTGAATTTCTTTTTAAGGATTAATGCACTTGAAGAGAAATACATCAGTCTTTAATGAATATAATTTTTTATTATATTTTTTACACATAGGCCCTCATTTGTTTAAGGTTACTGCAATCTTTAGGTGTGATTGAGATACCACACACGCATGTTTGCTCCAGTCATTACCACCGAACCTGTCCACAGCCACAGGTGCTGAATGGTTACACTCAATTCGGGTATTGGCCAAGGCTTAACCGTTCCATACAATTCACTTAGGCTACAGTGATTGGTTATCCAACACCCCATCCTCTTTTTTCGTACTCTTTCCCCACCAATAGAAAGCAACTGAGGAGATGATAGACTTATTATGAAGCTTTTACTCTTTTTAGTTATTATGCAGCTTCTATATCCCTTCTTTTCTGTCCATGCATCTGTTCTACATTTCACCCTTCGGACCCTTCCGAGGCTTTTCCCTTATTCTCATAGACTTGCCATTGGTAAGAGAATGCCCAACGTTGAACTTGCCCCTTTTTGGAACATGATTGCAAATCACCAAGGGAGAAATGTCACCAACTGTAATATCAAATAGTGGTGCCTCAGATCTTCGTTCCCTCGCGTCCCTGCATCTTGCTTTGAGTCGAAAGCCTCACCTCCTCCTTGATCCCCTGACTATTCATGCCATTCCCCCATGGCAGTTTCCATGGCTTCTTTGCACAACTTCCATTCGCATGTGAGGCCTCCAGCAAAGCGACTTGGCGCTCTGCTGATAACTCCATAAACATAAGAAGAATTATGCGTACCTTGCCGTTTGACTATTGGAGATAGGGAATGGCGCCTTTCTTGGGTGATCGAACGAATGTGCCCCTATGCCCTAAATGGTGCTTCCCAATTCCAACTATTTCTTTTTCCAACTTGAATCGGCATGAAGTATGAACGAACATCCAAGATTTCATAAAATCTGGCCTGTCCTTTTTCATCAACGTTAACGATTTTATGGCCATTTTCTTGTAGGTTCTCTTCACTTCCTGCAATCTCTTGCTTCATGACCTCAATGCAAGGGAAATTATTATTGCTACCATAAAAATCGAGCTGATGACAGACCTTAACCACCTCTTTGTCTTGAGAGGCGGACACTACCTTTGCTATTTGTTCTCCATCCTTGTATGACAACTCTAGAATGTTCTCAGTTCTCATCACCTTACCATCTAAGTTGTTAAGCAACTGTTCCAGCAGGTCTTTGAAAGCCTTTTGTTGTGCCATTATCATTCCCAATCTCTTATTCATGGATTCTCGGGACTGCTCGATCTTCCCAACCTTCCTTTCCATCACCTCCGTGAACTTGTCCATCATTTGGTGCTCTTTCTCCAATTGCTTGCAGAAGGATTCAAGAACTACAGGATCCTCATCCTCATTAGCAGACAATGTGAAGAGGTGGTTTGGTTTGGTGAATAAGACGACCGGCTCTGATACCATTGTTAGCCATCACCTGCTAACATCCACCTGCTACAAGAAAACACTTACCCCCACACACACTGCCTAACCCTGTTAGAGCAACCCTCACCAGAGGAAAATCCCTAGTTCATCAATAACCCTAATGACCCCCACAATTCCCTTATTTATAGTGATCTTCTGGATTAGTCCAGTAGACCCGATTCTTGATCCGAACCCTAGATTGTAACAGTCTCCAACCTGGTTCATGAAATCGAGAGGCTCCTCACACTGCCTAACCCTGTTAGAGCAACCCTCACCAGAGGAAAATCCCTAGTTCATCAATAACCCTAATGACCCCCACAATTCCCTTATTTATAGTGATCTTCTGGATCAGTCCAGTAGACCCGATTCCTGATCCGAACCCTAGATTGTAACAGTCTCCAACCTGGTTCATGAAATCGAGAGGCTCCTCAACTCGAACTGAGATGTCTCCCCAACTTGGTTCTTGAAACTAACGTCACTCCTCGGTTCTTCAAACCGAGATGCCTCCCAACCCGGTTCTTGAAGCCGATACGTCACTCCCTCGGTTCTTCAAACCGAGATGCCTCCCCAACCCGGTTCTATGAAACGACTCCCACAACTAAACTCAGCTATGCTGAGAGGTTCTTGGTGCCGTCCAGTCCTTCCAAATCCAATCCCGACACTTTAGGAAGGTCGGATTAGCAGCTGATCTCAAGTTGGACAGGTGGCAACACATGGGGAGAGGGGGCCAACATCTAAGATGATAGATTTGGGAGGTGCCACAAGAAGGAAGCGCGCCACCTAGACCATTCCAAAAAGGAAGGAACGACACTTGCTATACCCATCCCCTACTATCTTGGAAAGGAGATCTCACGCGCCTAGGTGTATTGAACCTGGACTGAATCAGTTGAGGAAGGAGTTTGGTGGCACCATAAGGTGAAGGCACGTGGTGGAAGGCAGCTTGCCCACCCTTGCGAGATCCACTTACCTAATCCGTCTCCAACAATCAAGGAAAGGATCGTCCAGCCCATTAGGTTCATTGAACCTAGTCAACTTTCACCAAAGGCAAGAGATTTGGCATGATTCTAAGAGATTCCCATCAACCAAACTTGAGAAGATTCTACCTCAATTCTAGGAAGACGATCCGCACCACAACCAGCAGCTCCCATCCATAGCTCGCTCGAGGAAGGAGGCGTCCACCATTGGAGATCGTGAGAACCAACTAAGGAGCCGAGGAGAAGAAGGAGCATGGCGACCAGAGTCCGACCAACGTACCTCGTCGGAGCTTCAACCTTCGCCGTAAAAGGAGGAAGACACGCGTGCTTAGGTGCTTTCTAGGCTTGCATCCCCCTATGTACATCACTTTCCTAGGGGTTACTCGAAGGTGAAGCCTCATTGATTCATCCAATTGGACTTTGATAGCTATTCTCTTGCATCTTCCAATACATCCATTGAGGAGGAACGTGGCTGGTTCGTGGGAGTAGTAGAGGTCGTGAAAGGTGAAGAATGAGCTTAACCTTGAGGAAGCCTCAACGCTCGCCGGCGACCGGCGATTGCATCCCCCTTTCTCTACAAAAGACCAGGGTTAAATTGGTCTCACGGGTGAAGGCTTTCCTCTCCTTGAAGTTAATACATTGTTGGCTTCATAGTCTTGATGCTTGCTGGATTTTTGCTCTCTTTACTAAATTCCAGCAAGGAACCGCGGGCATCAACCACAACCATGCGTGGAGTTGATGCCAAGAAGGGAAGGAACCGCTTCCGCCGGGCGATATCGGTGACTACTTCCCCCAATCGACACAACATTGATTCTTGGGGTTAACTATCAATTTGGCGACTAGATCTACTTCCTCCAGTCTACTTCCCTCTCTTGCGGATTCATCTTGGTAGAATAATCTCTTTCAAATATCTTATTCTAGCCAATGAGAACTTGCTGTCCGGATCTTGAAGGTAGCGGAATACCGGAGAGCAACATCCTAGTTGCTGGAATCTCATCTCTGGTGAGCACGTGGAGACCCCAAGCGAGGCCTTGGGAGGTATATTCCGGTTCACCCTATAGAACTGTGAGTTGGGTGAAATTTGTTTAAGCCGTCCAAGGACAATGTGATTGGCTGCAGTCCCTCTAAAGCCGTGGGCTGAGGACACGACTCCCGGATCACTAAGCCTACCTAGGGTCAAGGGTGTGGTTTGGCCACCTAGGGAATGTATGCATGGTTTGGATGATGATGAATGATTGGTTTGAGTGAGGAGTGTACGATACAGTTGTAATAAGCCTACCTATCATTCTAGTTTTGTAGTAGTTCAAAACCGGGCTTGGGGAAGACTCACTTGTACTCCCTTGACCTAGTTTTAAGCCGGGCTGACTGTCCGGTGGGAACCAAATCTTGCATTTAACATTTAAACCCTATTGGCAACAACCTCCTCCTAAATCTTGGAGAAGGATCGGCATCGGCATCTTGAGTTTCTTCGGCCAATGGGATTTTGATGGGATTTTATGTCATTTTTTCCTCCACCCCCACTACACCACCCGCCCCCCACCCCCACTTTGTCAACGTGCCTATTTGATGACTAGAATTGAACTTCAAAATTTCTCCTTCACATATTTAACAGAAATAAATAGTATTTTCACAAAATAAAAATAAAAATTGTAATCCGAAACATCAAGGGCAACCATCTCATTCATCTTTACAAGAGGAAGCAAATAACCTTCTTATCCAAATGGTTAATTGTACATTTCAATATTCATACATATAGAGAAAAATATAAGTGAAGAAAAGGTCAGCACTTTGCATTCGGTTAGCTGCAAAGTGACTCAATGAATAGAAGAGAAGAGATTACAAAGGACAATTGTGTATACAGTCAAAGATGTTCGTGACGTAAAAAATTAGCCAAGCCGAAATTCAATATAACAATTTTGCTCTTGATGCACCCATCAATTTAACTTCCCCTAAGTGCATCTTGATGGGCCAGTCAGGCATGTCTATGGAAACCATAACCTCATTTCCACTGGAAACAGAATAGTAGTTCTTGAAGACAATTTGTAGGAAATAAATATCTTAAAACCCAGTAAAAAACATGGAAAAATCAATAAGCTATACGAACATGCAAGATGACTATTATGCTTGCAACGAAGATGAACATGCAACACTCAAGTACACAAGGCAGAAAGGCAGAAATAAAATGAAAAACAAATGTATAGAAACTAACCTTCTATAAAATTTGGACCAAACTGATCAAAAGAATCTATTAGATAATTCAACTTGGCAAAGTATACAGATCACTAAAAAATCTGAACCATTTTAAACTAAAAACCAAACTATCAAAACCAGCAGCACCTTAAGAACATAAAAATATACATAAGTTCAGTGAACAAGTGATGAAAATATAATTATGATGCAGATGCAGGGAATCTTAACTATCAAACACAAAAAGTGAAAAAACAAATCAGGAATTAATATGTTTGCAAAATAATTCAGCTAACTAACTTGGTTCGTGCCTTTTAGAAAAACAATCAAGAAGCATATGCTCTAATTTCTGACAATCCTAGTGAAGACCAACAAACACATGAAATCAATACCAAGGTTTAACAACTCCAACATTCACAGTTCTTCAACCATACCTCGGTTAGGACATGTGCAACTTAGATACATGGTTTTAAACAGAATCAAATGCTCAATGAAAAGAACACGACAGTTAACAATTAAACCAGAAATACTATAATTAAGATTCAAACAAGCATGGAACCACAACACTACTTTAACCCATGTCCCTACCATGCTGGACTATACACAAAAAGTACTCTAGTCAACTTACGCACTACATAAAACTGACTCAAAATAAGCATGGCCATAAATAAAATAATGAACATGGGTCTCAAAGTCTAAAGACTCTAAACCAGGTTGACACTCAACAATAAGACCAAACCTCAACTAAAATGATCTAAAGATAATTAGTATTCCCTCATATACTCACCAATCAGGAATATAGCAAAAGACATCAAGTTTTCTTTGCAAAGAATTGAACTTTGAAATGGCTTGTTATTTTCAAAGTCTTGCCCATAAGCTTTTAGTGCATGTTGTGTGGAAAAGACAACCTTCTTTTACCTGAAGCATTCAATGAAGTATTAGGATTGGGAATCGCACCGATGCTATCAAATCTCACGAAGGGATTTCTTTCCATTTTCAAGGTGTGAGCATAAAGAAATTGTTATCTGCTTCATAGGAAACCAAAGAAAAGGAGTAGATATTAACCTCGAATCATTCATACACAAAGGATCTGTAATCAATGCTAGAGACTTCAGCTTTCATGTCCTGCATCCCTTGGCAGACACTTTTTCTTTCTTGCTTTCTTTTGTCATTGATTTTCCTTTGCTTTTTCTTGCTTTTCTTTTTTGCTCGTCTTCTTTGTCATTTTAATTTTTTTTTTTTAGGCCGGCCTTCACCTTTGAGGGAAATAGCTCACCACCCCAAAGGCTACTACAAAATGTGATCTCTTTGATGGTTTTGTGTAGCTTTGTCACGTGTCATACCCACTTCAACTTATGAGTTTCAACGACACAAAATGTTCATAGGTTGTTATCTTTGTGGAATACACATAAATCACCTTTATGCATACCTAGTACTCTCGATTACTAACCCAGAGGAACAACTACACTCACCCTGAGCCCATCTCTCAACACTCATTTTGCTACTTGCCAAGGTTTCAAAGAACACTCAGGCTTCCACCTCTTTGCACTTTCATGTTTGATTCTTGCAGATGTTTTATTGCAAAGGAGAATAACATTTCCTAATCCTTGAGCTCCTCGACATCACCGAACCCATCTTCATAGCGGACACAAAGAATCTTTCCAGTCTTCTCCTTCAATTGACTGATAGCAAGGGCTTGAAACTTCCTCCTTGACCCTCAAAGGAATACCTAAGACAAATTGAAGGTACATCATCATGCAGCAAAATTCCTTTTCAAAAATAGTTGGTTTATTAAAACTTCTTGACGTCAAGTGATATATTACCTAGATTGTTTTCCCTTTTCGTTCGAGAAGAGTACGTTTATAAAACCAAGTGACCTTTGGTTGGAAGAAGAGAAATGACTAGGATGGTTTTTGCAAACTAAACATAGCAAGAAAGCACTCCCCTTGAACTCACCTTGTAAACATAGGGCTTTGTGATGGAAGGGTTCATAACAAGATGAATTCCTTAGACTTCTCCTATTGTAAGGGTTCCTTGAGAAAAAGGGAAAAAAATGACTAAGAGAAAACGTTAATTCGAACTCCGCTACCCAATTAAAACACCACTTTCAAAGCTGACGCGAAAGTTGAAGGTCGACAAGATGAAAGGATGGATTCCATAGCCATGACACATAATAATGTAGGTGTAACTTTGAGGAATGGTAGGAGGGAAAGGTACTCTTTGCCTTCCATTTCACATAAAATAAATTAACTCAGATTGTTGGAGAGATATAACACACTAGAAATGAAAAACATGACAGCTCAATCCTCTCAACCTAATGAGCAGCAGCAAGATTCAATCTGCTTGTTGTTAAAAACGTAACATATACAACATGTCTTCTAATTGCCACAGCAATTGGTACTGACGTAGATCTTCAAATAAGTCAACAACTAATTCAGAATCAATCAGTAAAATTTATAGCAGCAAACTATCTCATTTTTTCTTTGAGAAATAAGCCCCAACTTGGCGAACAAAACAAATCACACATACCCAAGCTATGATACCATGTGAACAAACTAAATATCTCACAAATAGGCAAATCTATGACACTTCTGAATCGCAAATTAATTTGTTAAGAACCTCACAAATAGCCCTTTAAGAACTTCATTGACCAACAAACAGAAAACAACATGAGCTGTTGGGATCTCCAACAGCTTGAAACATAGCCCATGCAGAGTCCTTGGCTCTCTACAGCTAAGATATTCAGCTGGTAAAGCAGAAAAAGAAAATAAAATAAAATAAAATAAAAAACCACAAAGATAAGAAAAATAAAAAATAAGAGATTACACAAAGCAAAAAAAATACATACTGCTGACTTCCTAACATAGTAGATGTCATCTACAGTAAAAGATATTCAGTGTTTCATAGCAACATATGAAAAGCATGTCCACCACAGTAAGCATTTTCATTTACTTATGCCACATACCAAGACTCGTTTAACCAATCCCTTGGCATTACAATGCAGAAGAACCCATATGAATGAATGCATACAGAAATATAAATATCATACTGGATTGGAAAGCAATCGATGATCACATGATGATTACATACATATATGTTCACTCACTTTGACAACTACAAAAAAGAAATCAATACTGATTTAAATAGTTCTGCTTCTCCTCAGATGCCTCAAAGAATAACATGAAAAAAGGGAAGTTAAAGAATTAAATTGCCTAAGAATTACTTATGAAAGCTAATGACAGACTTAACGTACTCCAATGTGAATGAAATACAACAAAGTGCTGTTGAAGCATACCAAAAACAAGGTATACATACACACAAAAATTTCATGAAACAACTTGAGGACTAGCACAACGAAGACAACAAATCAGTGAGAGAGACAGGAAAAGATAACATACAAGATCTGTGTCGGCCATGGCAGATGCAGAGCCTTAGCCAGGGAGAGAGAGAACAGGTTAACATAGATGTTTCAGAAACGACCTCATATGAGAACACAAACCAGCGATTAGGGCTGGACCACCTTCTTTCCGCAGGCCAGGGCTGTAAATCAGAGACAAAGAATGAGTATCTAAGCAGAGAAAGGCATTTTGTCTCGGCCATGGCCTACTCAGAACCTGGATTGAGCGACAAAAAGGGAGAGGGGGTGGAGAAAGAAGGTTTAGTGCATACCTTGAAGAAGAGCGGGAGCTCGGAGGGAGACGGGTTGCATGGCAGTTGAAGAAGAAGAGGGGAGATGCAGGGGAAGAGCCTGCGGCTGAGATGTTTCACCGAGAGGACAGGGAAAGAAGTTGAAGAAGAAGAGGGGAGACGCAGGGGAAGAGCCTGCGGCTGAGAGGTTTCATCGAGAGGAAAGGGAAAGTGTGTGGGATGGAGTTTAGAAGTTCGTCGGGGTTTAAATGTTAGGGAAAGCAAACAATTTCTTGGTGAGAGAGAGAGACGAACGTTGAATACCTGAATGAGGCCGAAAGGCTTCCTTCTTGGGAATTAATTTTGATTTCCCGTTATCGCGGAATTCCTTAATTTTCTTGATTTCCATTAATGAATAACAAATAGTCCAACTGCAGATTAAAAAGGACGTTCATATTAGAATATTCCAGTCCCTTTAATTGTACGTACATGGTAGATTGGTGGATCCGGTGCCCACCAATTAACATCCAAATACTCAATTTAATGTGTTTACAGACCCAATAGTCATCAATGCCTATGGTCAACATGTTTCCAATCATTTGTATCTACTCCTTCGAATTGCCTTCAATTGATCAAAATTTTGTGGTCGTATGAGTTTTCAGTATGTTACCATCTTTCCCCTTCTTCAACATTCTTGACTGTCTCATTGTATGAGTATGATTTGAATGACCTTAAGTATGAGATGTATATTCATGCTTAACATGATGTCAGTATTACCCTTCATTAGCTTTAAAGGCTTGGCATCATGGATAACAAATCTACTCACCTGTGTTGGACATGCTGTTTGCTTGCAACCCATACTGATAAGACAATGTACCAATTCACTAAGTGTAGAAGAGCAGATTAAAATGTCATACAATTACCATGGTAGTCATCAAACCAATAACAACAAACGCCTAATATCTCTACTTTTGAGAGAGCAAGGCTAAACTAGTATCAGTATTCTATCAGACAATATAAAATCGATAAAACAAGATAATAGGCAAATAGTATCATTAATGAACGAACATGAATGGGAATCTAGCAAACAAAGCACCTTTTATAAAGCTTTGACAAAAATTTTACACTCAGTTTACGACTGGAGACCTATTATGACATTTCTAGACAATTGCATAAATGAAAGGAATTGCATCATGGATTCATAAATACATACATCAGTGTCCAATGAAAGCAATCTACAACTTTCCATAGATTGAGTGAGAGAGAGAGACAGTGATACGAAGTTTGCATTACACAACAATGTCTTGAGGAGAACACACGAAGAGTTAGAAAATGTACTCTCAAGGTTTCTGTATGTGATTGTGGTTTTATGAGATACAATGTGCTTTTTGTCTGTAAGAAAGCTAAACATTGCACAGAAATTCATGAGAAATGAGGGAAAACGATCTCTCAAGCTTCCCATATGTGATTAATGATCATTAAAATCAATGAGGAAACACATAGTATTTCTCTTTAATGAAAGCAGTCTCTTGCACAGAAATTCAAGAGAAATGTCGGACATTGGTGTATCATGGTTCCAATATGTGATTACTGATCATTGTTACCAACAAGGAAAAATTTTTTTCTAGAGCATATCCTTCCCCTAAGTAGAATGTGTACAATCATGGCCATCTATAGCTGAATATTGAACTTTCCACAAGCTTTACTTCAAAATCATTGTTCATATATGGCACAATCAAAACTAATGCAGTTTCTATATTTAACAAGGATTTGAACTAACCTTTCTTTTTCAAAGACAGAAATGATTTCTCTGCTTTAGTACTTGTGTAAATCGATGATGGGTTTCCTTGGTATTTCAGCACGTGCAAATCAACATTTTCACTTACCAATTTGGGGCATTTACTAATTGACCCAAACTTCAGAGGTAATGTCAAAATTTATGAACTGTTCTAAGCCCGCTGCCTGGTTCACCACAGCTTAAGAGTGGCCCTCCATATCAGTCTATATGCATTCTTTACCATCGAAGGTGTGCTCTCCTTGTACCGTCTTGCAGGCCACTAGGACCTTCTCCCTATCAATTTTTTAGTAAGGAACTCCCATACCAACCATGATTTTATCCTTCTCCTCCAAGTAGTCAAACTTGTAACCCAGTCAAGGTTGGGAGTGACAATTTCTGGCTCCAAGAACTGGGGCACTGGTATGTAACCTCTCCCCCTCTCCTTGTAATCGGCCTATGATTTCATCCGCAATGGTCTGATATCCCTCAAAACCCTTGCAATCGGATCTCGAAGGACCCTTCGGAATTTTATGAGGCTTTTCCCTCATTCTCATAGACTTGCCATTGGTAAGAGAATGCCCAACGTTGAACTTGCCCCCTTTTGGAACATGATTGCAATTCACCAAGGGAAAAAGGTCACCAACTGTAATATCAAATAGTGGTGCCTATTATTATCTTCGTTCCCTCCCGTCCCTACATCTTGCTTTGAGTCATCAGCCTCGTCTCCTCCTTGATCACCTGACTATTCATGCCATTCCCCCACAACGGGTTCCATGGCTGCTTTGCACTCCTTCCATTCGCATGTGAGGCCTCCAGCTTTGCACAGAAACATGACTTCTTATTTGCCAGATCAGGTACAACTCGTGTGCTTAATCAAAAGAAGTATACCTTGGATTTACTGAAGGAGACAAGAAAACTAGGATGCAGACCAGCTTCTACTCCTCTGGATGCTGGGCACAAACTCGGTAGCAAGGACATTGAACTTTTGTGTGAAGAAGCTAAAGGGAGATATCAACGACTAGTTGGTAAATTGATATACCTCACTCTGACTAGACCAGATATCACCTTTGCTGTAAATGTGATGAGCCAGTTTATGCATGCACCTACAGATGCGCGCTTGAAGGCTATAGATAGAATCCTATGTTACTTGAAGAAGAATCCTGGCAATGGACTTCTATATATGAAACAAAGGTCTATAGAAATTGAAGGGTATTTTGATGCAGACTGGGCAGGCTGTGTTGACACCAAAAGATCTACTTCAAGGTACTGCGTTTTCTTGGGGGAAAATCTAGTTGTTTCGAGAAGCAAGAGACAAGATGTCTGCTCCCGCTCAAGTGCAGAGGCTGAATATAGGGCAGTTGCTACTGGAGTATTAGAGTTGTTGTCGCTAAAGATCTTGCGGAGTGATATTGGGATAGAGATTGAAGGGCCTATGAGGATGTATTGTGACAACAAATCTGCAATTAACTTGACTAACAATCCAGTGCTTCATGATCGAACAAATCATGTTGAGATTGACCATCACTTCATCAGACAATAAATTGATGCCAAGGAGTTAACATTACCATACATGAAGTCTGAAGACCAAACTGCTGATATTCTAACTAAAGCTTTACATGTAACTCCATTTGAGAGAAATGTATCCAAGTTGGGCATGTTTGATATGTATGCCCAACTTGAGGAGGAGTGTTGATGGATCTTGATGTATGGGTCCCGGTCTAGACCCGATCCATTGGGTCTTAGTTTGGGCATACTTATACCATTGTAAACCCTAATCTTATGTGTGTATGAAGTTTCTAAGAGAGAGAGTGTCTGGCAGCTAGTGGGCACCAGACCTCCTTACCCTTTTTTTTTTCTCTCTAGTTGAGGGTTTTTCCACGTTACATCTGTGTTCGATCTTTGGTTCTTGTGCGTCTATTATTTCTACACAAATGACTCTCCATATCATTGCTAAATTGCTCTCTATGATACATATGTCGAACAGCTACTAATTTGTAAATCTATTAAGAGCTAGTAACTGCAGACAAGTCGCAAAAGTTTAAAAACATCAATCCTCAACAAAGAAATCAGGCATTACTTATGTGCATATTTTAAGGGCTCATTTGACGGGCAGGAAAATTCTGTAGCTCACGAAAAAAAATTCAAATTTTTAAAAAATTTCTGATTTATCAAACGCGGAAACATTTTTTTGCCCATTGAAGGCATTTCTGGAAAAAAAATTCTGGAAACATCTTTCCACCGCGAGAGGTGGAGAAATGTTTCCTGAAATATTTTTTTGCCCGTTAGGGCACGCGATGGCGTCTCCTCATCCTCAGCTTCACCCCACCTGCCAGAGAGAGCTGTTGCCGCACGCGAAGGCGTCTCCTCATCCTCAGCTTCTCCCCACCCGCCAGAGAGAGCTGCTGCCTTCTCTCGCTGTTGCTGCCTCGGACGTCGTCCCTCTCACTCTACTGCTGTGTAAGTAATCCTTTCTCCATGTCTCTCTCCCCTTCCTATCCGCGTCTCTCTCTCTTTTCTCTCTGTCGATGGCCATCGATCCACTCGAGCTGTGCTGTATAAATAGACATGCGAAGAGATGGTATACCCATCGAAGGAATTCGACTGTGGGGGCAGGAATTGAGAGCTCTTCTTTCTTTCCTATCTCTGTCTCTGTTCACTCTTTTGTTGTTGTTGTTGTTGTACACTTGTACTCTTGCTCTCCTACCTTTCTCTGGTTCTCCCTTTCGTTGGGGTGTTGAAGGGAAATGGCTACCGCTGGTCAAGTCATCTCGTCGCTGTTCGTCTGCCATGAAAAGAAGCCAATATTTTGTGCAGATCGGTGAAGGCAGAGGAGTGACGCTGGAAGAGTGAAGGCTTTTTGTGCAGGTCGGTGAGGGAAGGAGAGGCGGTCCACTTCAGCGACTCAAATATCTCAAAATAAGCGGGCTATAGGTATCATAATGTTTATTCCTTTGTCAGAAATGCTCTTGATTTTTTAACTTTATACAGGAAGAAACCAGAGTTGAGAAAGGTCAGCTTTCCTACTATTATCAGGAAGAAAAAAAAATGATGGATCCTTTTTGTTGTATCAAACATGAGATGCAAAATAGAAAGCAGCATTTAGATATTAGAGATAAAAAGTAGACCTTATCAGCATTATTTCTTTTATATAGTTCTTTAATGTCAATCAGAAGTGCCGGTGTTAAGCAGATGCCATTGACTTTGATCTAACTGGATCCAGTCTAAATTCATAGCTACATGCCATCCAGATCCACACATCCTTATGTACTGCATTTCAACATATTTTCTGTTAGCTGAACATATTTGAATGAGAAATATGGCACGACTTATTTCTGACAGAAGTGACCTTGCAGCATCCATCTTGTGTTCTCTCTTCTTTTCTTCTCCTCTGTATTGTGAAACTACAGTAATAACAAAATTTTTCATGGTATCAGAGGCAGGTTAACAAGCTGTAGATTTTTGTAAAGGTCTGTCCAAATAGATCTGCAACCAAAAATGCAGTCAAGGGTTCCTTCTTTAATCTTCTTCCTCAAGTAAAAATTTACTTTTTTATGTAAAAACAAGTTTCAAAACATTGTTCTTGTCAAATAAATTTCTTATACATAAGCAGGACATAGAGGTTGGTCCATCAAATCATCTGTTATCACCCCAAATTTTTTCAAAAAAAATGTCATTATTTTATTATTTGAAAAATACCTACACAATCTTTCCTCTTGAGCATGAGCCAACCCTGAAGGAACCTCTTGTGCTTCCTCACTTGAAATTCCAAATTTTCTTTTGCTCTTTCTTTTCATTTTCTCTCTTCTTCTCCAATCTTGGGAGCAAACTTCATCAACCTACAACTCTGCAAAGAAGCACAATAGGATCCCTTGATGGTTCATCATCTTAGAGCTTCATGTTAAGCGACTCTAAGGTCATTGAAAAGAGAGAGCTCATTTCTAATATCATTCACATTCAAGGTATGTAATCTTCCTCTCATTTTCATCTATTTCCTCTTTTCCTCTTGCTACCTCCCCATGGCCGTGCAAGAAAGCTCAAATGATTTCTTATCCCGGATCAAGAGCTATATCTTGAGTGTACCAAGAGTGAGTAAGGTGGAATAAATTCTATTTCTTCATTTTATCTCCAAAAATATGCTTGCTATATTGTCTTCCTCTTCATATATGCTTGAATGATGTTCATGCATGATATTCTAATTTTTCCCTAATTAATGAACAAATGCACGGTGAGAATGAGCACTTGGGGTTGGGATGTCTTCATTCATGTGTTGATTTTTGATGTTGGGACTTTAACACATAAAAATTTATATATCACCGAACAGATTCCTTCTTGATAATAAAGGGATCATTTTGGCCATTGGATTTGGGTTCAATAGACATCTCTGATTAAAGGCACCATTTACTTCTTTTTACTTGTGATCTTACCCTGTTTAAAAGAGGAATAAAATAAAAAATAAAAAGCATTTTGTCTCGCTGGTTACCTTTTTAGGGAGAAAAATAACCTACCAAAATTGACTTCTACCCCGAATCTGACGCCCGTCGACTGTACGTTTATGCAAATTTTTAAAGGGAAACAGTAGGCCTAATAGCAGCGAGCAAGTTTCAATAAAAGATGCCCAAAAATCTAATCAAAATGCAGCAGCAATTGATGCCTAACATCCCAGAAAACCTACAGTTGCCATCGGCAGTCTCAAGGGCTCAGTTTCACCTTTCTGGCCTCAAATGATTTCTGCTGGTTTTTGGTTTTGACTAAATGCTGGGAATCTTAGAAGAGCTTTTGAAACTAGTGGAAGCACATAAACAGCTCAAAAAATCATGTTAAAATAACTTGGTTTTCATCAACACATCAGGAACGAGAAAATAGCAAAAAAAAAAAGCAATTTTGATCCATAAAATATGCGTCTAAGTGTGATTTTTCTCTCTTCAAAAGCTCCGGTCCCAATCTGTATATGTTTAGCAATTAAACCAGTGCAAGTATTGTCGATTTTAAGATTAAAATATATGATTAAGTGAAAACAGGCTGCCGTGAAATAGAACTGTTCATTGTTTTTGTTGATGTGGTTTGCCGGAATATGGCAATGTCCAGGTGTCTCCATCAGAACTAATGGACAAGAGAGAGAGAGAGAGAGAGAGAGAAATATATATACTTACTTGTATCATGGTGAAGAGGGAAGAACTGGAAGCTGCTGGCTGGTAAATTTGCCAGATGGGCTTTTCAAATCTGTCAATGCAAATTCCAAAAACTGATGCTAAATGCTTTGAAAAATTGTGTATCAATAGAAAATGTTTGTAATGTACCTATTGCGATAGCTCTTTGAGGCGAACCTTTAAATATACACACACACACCTGTCATTGGATGTTACCGGATGGAAAAAAAATAGTCAGCTACGTGACCTGTTTGGATGGAAATCAAATGGATATTCAATTTTAAGGAGGATAGTTAAATTGAAAAAGTAGAAACCAAACTATATTTTTAAAAAACAAAAATACCCTTCATGGGAGGAAAGAAATTAATTTCCTAAATCGAATCTAATCTCATTAAAATTGGTAGGCCCTTATGATTCTCATCCAATCCAGTATCTAAGTGTGTATCCAGATTTGAATAGAAAAATAATTCAGCCTCACACAGCACACCAACATTACAATACATGGCCAGTGCATTTAATCACTCTTTCAATGCACTGCGTCAATGGCGGTTATTGAATGGAGGTCCGAATGGCTAGAGGATTTCACTTCCTTTATATATATATATGTATATATGAAAAATCTAAATCAGTTAACTGCTATATGTTATCATATGGCTGGATGAATTAAAACCGTTTTTAAAAGTACTATTATGAATTGTTGCTACGCTATAAACACTTTCTAAGAGCCATGTACCTAAAGACTTACAGATAATGTTCTACAAATACATCTTGTAGTGCTAAGAAAGTTGTAAACCATAAAATTCTAGCATAAATTTTGCTTATAATTAATATATCAAAAATATCAATCTCTTACAACGAGAGATTGAATATCAGATGACACCGAATTGACAATCCAAGTTTTCACTTGGTTGTCCTCAAGAAACCAAGTATCCCAAGCCATACTATTTGCAGCAGGTTCAACCTTACTCCCATTCACATAGGCAATACGACCTCGACCTGCTATACCGATAGTGATGGCGGCAGACCACTTAAGATAGTTTTCCTTGGTAAGGCAAATGGTAGTGACCTGAACCGGAACACTCTCAGTTCTATAAGCCCTGATTTCAGTCTGATCAGCGTTGATGGTCCAAGAGGAAGATGTTGCCATGATCACAAACTAGTCGGCAGTAACAAAAAAGGCACCGACGTCAACAGAGGGCACCGATGGCAGCAAGGAATACCAGCGGCAGCAAGGGCACCAGCGGCAGCAAGGTACACTGGTGGCACGAAGGGCACTGCCGAAAGCATGGGACATCGACCGTAGCAAAGGTACCGGCGGTAGCACGGGACACCAGCGACAGCAAGAACCACCGACAGCAGCACGGGACACTGGCGGTAGCAAGAAGCACCGACGGCAGGCTAGACACCAGCAGCACCAGAGCAACAGCAGGCGGCGACAACAGAGCAGTAGCAAAGGAGCAGTGGGAGCAAGACGACGATTAGCGGTAGGGAGATACCAGGGTTTGGCGATGAAGGCAGCGGGCGATGACGATGATGGCACGACAGCAAAACTAGAGCTGAACCAACTCGACGGACGATGCAGGGGATGACAACGGAACTTCATGGTGGCAAAAACAGGGCAGTCGATGGCAGAGAAAGGACCCGTCGGGCGATGTTGGGCTTGGGCGTTGATTCCAGGCAGAGCGTCGGGTGCGTCTGGCGGTGAATAGAGTCGAGCAGTGAATAGTATCGGGCGATGAACAGTGTCAAGCACGAGTCCTCCTTCATCACGAACACAAAAGAAGCAAAAACGAACTAGTTACGTTGGAACTTCACAGCTCTAATACCATGTTGGAATAGTAGAAACACGAGAAATAAAGATCGAACATGGATGTAACGTGGAAAACCCTCAACGAGAGGGAGAAAAAACCACGGGTGAGGAGGTCTGGTGCCCACTAGCTGCCAGACACTTTGTCTCTTAAAACTTCATTAACTCTTAATATTAGGGTTTACAATTATATAAGTAATCCCCATACCATAGCTCACTGGATCGGGTCCAGACCCAAACCCGAATACAGAAAACCTTCAACATCACCCATCGATATATTAGGACTATTGTCCGTTTTGGTACTAATGAGGGGACTTCTTAGTCCAATTGGGTGGTCCAGTTATAAGGCTATATCATAGACTAATGTCCTTGAATTACCTCGACAACTGAATGACTGAGATATGATGTAGGCAAGGATTTGTTTTTTTTTTTAAAAGAAAACTCATGAGGAGATGCAAAATAGATGGCGCTATTTCATACATTCCTAAGTGATAGATTTGAAGATTTGAGAGCATACATGGGCTTCATACAACTCCTAAATTGAGGATGGTATGACAAATTGAAGTAAAAGGGGGTTCATGGAATATCCTCAATGTTTACTACATGATGCTGGTATGCATGAAAGTTCTGTGCAATTGATATCCCACACAACTTGTATATGATCCAATAAATGTTAGAGAGACGATGATGGGCCCCTACCCCATCCTCGAGGGCGTTGAATGCACAATCAGCAATTTTTTTTCATTAATTTTGAAAAAAAATTCATGAGAAAGGGATTTGCCCGTCAGTACGAGGTCCAACCGTTTCTGCCGCTTTTAACAGGGGGAAATTAGACCAAGGACTAAGGATTATTTGGACCATGTACAAGTTATTGATGCAAAATCTTATATGCGTGTGCATTGAGGTTTTGGATTCAAGAATCAAAGTTAATCTTGAATAAGTGATTTGAACTTGTATTCGAAAATAGATTCCTTGGAAAATGATTTCTTTTTTTGTATGTTATTTGAAGATTGGAGGGTTTTCAAGTTGATTTGAAAACCTTTGTTGTGGCATTTGTTTTGAAATCCATGATTCTTGAAAATAGTTTTAATTGGGGATTTTGAAGATTGAAATTAAGTTTTTTGTTGTGAACTGAAGATGATTTTTGGATTGAAATTGTGAACATCTTATGATCAATTTTTTGGAAAATGGCTAAGTAACCTTAGCAAGAAAATTTTTCTTTTGCCAAATCGTGTTATTTGGTATAAAATATTAGAAACTTGGGTTTTGGTTAGGTAGGGTTCATTCTTGTGATGAAACATAAGTTTCAAATTATTACAAAACGTGTTGTTTTCTAAACATATTTTGGCCAAGATTATTAATGCACTGCTTGTGTTTTCTTTGAAAGTTAAGTGAAGTTCCCAAATTCTTGTTGCAATATGACATGGTCACCATTTTTTCACAACTCAAATTTAAATCGCTTAATTTCTTGAGAAGATGCATGTGATGCTATTGACTTTGAGTGAGTGTGAACATGCGAAATACGAAGCGAAATTATATGAGACATACATTCTTCACTCTCTCATAATCTCTCAAAGTTCATTCATTTGGAACATTCATGCTCCCCTCTCTCATAATCTCTCAAAATCTATTCATATGAAATCACACATCATACAATATACACTTAAAGGTTGATTTTAATTAAAATGTAGGACTTTTTTTAAATGTGCTTATCATATTCTCAAGCACAAGTGTTAGAGAAGCAGTCTATAAACTTGTGTCATGGATGACAATCTCAAAAAAATTAAAATTTAGGCAAATGAAGATGAAATCCACCTTTTAAATATTGGAGAAACGTGGCTATTATCCATTTTCCTCAAAATTTCCATAAAAATCTGATTTTTCTTCCAATTTAAATTATTTAAAATTAAATATTTATTATAAGAGTGTTTGACTATTAGAAAATGATGAAATTCAGTTTGACTCTATGTGAACTAAACATCCAAATCGGCAAAAAGCATGTGTCACATGCTCTCATTCATGTCATGGAATTCTAATAACTTTTCTTTCTCCCCAAAATCAAGCTAAATTCCAAATTCTTGTGCTAAAAAAACCATCCATTTCTTTGACTATTAAAACACTTTTGATCTTGTTCTTTAGGGGATACAAAGATTAGGGTCTTAAGTATGATCTTACATTGTTCTTGAAACATAGTCAATTTAATGTAAGTTTGAAAATTGATAAATGAAATCAACAATTTCTAAAAGGCAATTTAGAGAGCCGATTAGATAGGATTAAAACTTTTTATTGTTCTACAAGACATAGCCACTTTGTGGCTGAACATTAGCATGTCAAGCATGTAAACTTTAAAATTTCTAAACCAACCCTTGTAAAGTATGATCTAATTTCAGCAAATTACATACACTTTATGTATGAGTTGTGGGAATTAAGCAAAACTTTAAGATGAAATGAAAGCGATTTCATACCTTCGCACTATGAAAATCAACAGAATGATCTTCTTTTCTTAAAATCAACTTGAAAACATGTTTCAACTTGATTTTAAAAGAAAAGCAAGACCCTTAATCAAGAGATCAGACGTGCACATATATTACAATATATATATGTATATACATATATATATGCACACATTATCCCTCCAAATGAAAATTTTAACGAGGGATCACATGGCCTATGAATCATGATGATTAATGGTTGAGTTTCTTTACGTAGGGAGATTGAAAACTAATTTCTAATCCCCTCTACCGCCCTTGATCAATTAAAATAAAAAAAAACACAAATTAAAATGACTTTTAAATGAAAGGAAACAAGAGAACACTCAAGTTGGTTCATCTTTAATTTCGCCATGCAAAGGTGGATCATATTTATGAGAATATGTCTGTCCATAATTGGCATTTATATTATATATATTATAGCAAACCTCTTTCTCGTGTGGAAATCACTGATGGTAGGGAGTTCAAAATGGATTTAGAAAGGGTCATGGCCTTGAGGTCTTTTTCAAAACTTAATTCGTAGGTTTATTTTTTGGAAAAACCGGTTCATGCATGCATCATGCGTTAATATATACATTTGATTCGTGGCTTTTTCTTTAGCTGGACGTCATTCCCAACCATGAAAAATATGAAAATAAATCCTTCCCACGAGTGCTGGAATTAAAAATAAATAGCAAGAAACTGAAATAGAAGAAAAATGGATTGGAATTACCTACTTTATGGTCGGTCTTCATGCTTGATCTTCCTCGTTGCTTGTTTTCTAATTCAAGCAATCCTAAGCAAGAATCCAAACTTGGATTCAAGCTTAGCAAAGCAAGAAGAAGGATGTGGATTCAAGCATAGCAAAACAAGAAGAAGGATGGCTTACTTGCTGGAATTTTCAGTGGGAAAGAGAGAGCTTCTCACCATGAAAATCCTAAGTAAGGGTTTACTTAAGCAACCTAACTTGACAAAATCGATAAAGAGAATAGGGGAAGGTGAAGAAGGAAATGAGAGAGAAGGAAGAGGGCTTGGATGAATTTTTTCTTCTCCTCGGCTTTTCCTTCTAGCTCATTGCTGCAGCAATTTGATGAAGACCTCAAAAATACTAAGCTCTAAATGTTATCGAATTATAACAATTGAATTTAAATTTGAATAAATTTTGAAAATTTTATTAAATTTGGCTTAGAAAGGTATTTTCATCCATAATTTGATTGAAAATGGATGTCAATTGGATAAAAAAAATGGTTTTAAATATTGAATTTCAATTTTTTGATTTATATATTTGACAAATTAAAATGTATATTTTCCTTTCATAAAATCCCAATTTAAGTTTTGAAATCTCAACTTGATCATAGAAGGGCACAATTGTCTAAATTAGTCAAATTTGACCAAATAACCAAAGTTAAAGCTCATCTCTGCAAGCTGATATTGATTTGATTGAGATAATTTGATGAATTTGAGTTAGGAAAGATCTTGATTGAGCTAAATTGTACTTTGACTGATTAAAGTAACTCTGAGGAGATATTTTTGAAAAGGAGAAGTGCGTAACCCCTTGGGGGCTTTTGACCACATGAGCTAGGTGGTGCTACACATGGATCCCACATAGCATTCTAGACCGAATTAGATCTAATTCTCATATTTAAATCAAAATTTGGATTTTGCAATCGGATATGGATTTCAAATGACATTTGTAATTTGATTGAGATTTCAAATTCTAATTCGAATCCAGTTTGGACTCATAATGCTACGTTAGGATTCGTGTCACGAGTCAAATTCTTGATTTGAATTTAAATTGTTCTTTAGATTGAAAATTTGCTTTGAAATTGCATTTTTTCATATTTTTTTGTAAAATTTTGACATTGCTTCAATTCTGGTGTTGAAAAATTTGAGGTTCTAACAGCAAGTCCAGCCATGAATATAATCCATCACTTAGAAATGAATTGTTTATTATAGGAACAAAAGTTCTAGACTTTTGTCACCTATAAGTACAATGGGGTTTTATTTCGTCATAATTGTGTGTTCGTGGTTATTGTAGGTTTAGCTCTCTCCCCCCTCCCCCCACCCTCTTGTGGATCTAAATGTTGGAATCTTAGAAATGACACATTTTGTATATCTTTCATTATCATTTCTCTTAGTCTGACCACATTTGATCATTTTGAGGTTTCTTCTGTGTGAAATTGTTCTCATAATAATGCAATGTTAATTCTTTTCGAATATGATGTTGAAGTTCTATTTGATTTGAAAGGTGGTGTTGCAAGTAACAATAGAGGGCATCCTGGATTATCTTGAAAGAGCAGTAGGTAAGGGTGTGGATACATGTAAGGTAGTTTGCAGTGTCACAAAGAACATGATAAATTAAGTTGTCGTTTAAAACTAAAAAAACGTGTTTTTTTTAAAAAACATGTGCTTTTTAAAAAAAAAAACGTTAAAACAAAATGTTTTTTTCTTTTTGCATTTTTTTCAATGCCAAACGTTTTTTTTCATTTTCCATTTTTTATTTGTTGCAAATCTACTTATCTTTTTATGTTTGTGTTATTAGTTTCTCATTTATTTTATCTTTCTTATTTTTTGTTTTCTTAATTTTTTGAAAATTTACTATATTTTTCCCTTTTCTTTAAGGTTGCCATTTTATACCCAAGAAAAACCTTGCCGTTTAAAACTCCGAAATGTTATTTGAGACTATGGTAGTTTAGCAGCATTGCTACACTTTTTTTTTTACACACGAGTCCTAATTTGACATTTGGTTTCTTCAAAGTTGTTAAAGAGTCAAAAGGTGACATATTATTTGAAGTGATACTGACTTTAGTTCTCTATTTATTTATGTATACACATAGCTATTTATCTACGTATTTATATCTATCTTTTAATGCACGTTTATTTATATTTTTATACACATGCTATCTTGTGTATGTTATGGTGGTCATACTCCATAATGTCTCTACCATCTTTCTATTTAATCTACAATGGTTTCACGAGTCACTTTTCCAATAGTGTGTCTTGTAAGTTATAGCTAAGTCAAAGAAAATATCAAGTGTTTTTAGTAGGTGCAATTTACAAATCATTCTACATTTCAAGCATGTTTTCTAAGCATAGCTTCTGCTCGTTGTGTTTTGGATACCTTTTGTTGATTAATTCCTTTGGGTCCTCAAAAAAGGCTGTAGTAGATTGTGGTTAACCTATATAATCTTATAACACTCTCTGGCAATCTATAATAAGCCTTTCAATATGGTTTCGAATCTCATATTTGGTCTCTCCTCTCTCTCCTGTGTTTTCCATGATGGCCAATACCTTTATATGATAATTGTACTAATTTTTTTAATATAAGCTTTGGATATGGTTTTGCAGATTTCTCTATATATGAGATGGTTTCACATCGTCGAGCATTCAAAGCTTTTGTAAGACCCACTCTCTTTGATCCATTCCACATACTTTGTATGAATTAACATATTTATTTGAAAATCAATGCAATCTACTTATTTATTTAGAATTTTATGACTTTGTACTTTTTGATATGCACCTTGTACTGAACAACTTCAAGACTTTCCTCCTGCAACACATGGCTAAGATGACTATTCATAGTCTTATTACTATGTAGCACTACTATGGATGTAAGAATTCCTCTTTGCCAATGTATTTGCCCTAATTGCTGCTCATGGAGCGTCAAAGATCTGTTGGGCTTATAGCTTTTATACTGCCCATTGCCTTCTTGCTGTTTTTAGTAACCTTACTTGGCCTACTTAATCCTTTCTGTCGATCTTATCTTGGTATATCTTCTATTGGGTTAATGCTGATCTTATTTCTAGAATGTTGTTACAGGTGGCCAATGCACTCAACAAGTAGAATGTAGTGGTGAAATTATAATTTTTATTCTTAAGACTGATGGCACACCTATAGCTATTGGAAACAAGGTACATGTCACAGGTGTAATCTACTTAGTACAGTTGTTGAAACACATAGTTGCTGTTTGAGACATGGTGCACTTGCAAAGAGCTGCCTCTCTTTAATGTAACAATATATATTCTCATGATTTGTTTTGTAAACTACTTTGCTTCTAATACCTTAAGACTGTAACAGTTTGGATTTCCGAATTTCCTCCTTTTCTTGTAGTTTCATTAGTATCAAGTCACTTTTAGTAGGAACTTGCATTTCGTCCCTTGATGGCATGAAGATGGTATTGACTTAGTTGTTCATGAGATAATTTCTCTTCTAGAGAACATCTGAGTCATCTCATCAAATCTGAACTAGTTATGGTCCTATCAGGCACTGTAGATGTGGACGTCAGGAAGGAGCAGAGGGTTAATCAGGATCTAGACTTGGTGGGCATGATCGATTCACAGAAACTTGTCCTTTCTAAGGTGCATACTGGATTAGTTTCTTCCACTGGTAGAAGCTTGTCCTGTCTATTGAGGCTGGTTAGCTTCTTTATGCCGAAAACTGATGTATTCTTTGATCTTGTAGAAAGAAGTTAATGTGGAAATCAAGAAGCTTACTGTCCACACAACATTGTTGAAGGAAACCCTTTCTTGGATTACATCAAATACATCATTTTTCCATGGTTGGGAAGTTTGAAGTAGAACAGGAGGAAATAATGGTGGAAACAAGTAAATTTTAACGATTCATTCTTTTATAAATATATTTCTTAATTCAGACTTGGTAGGGATGTCTAATCTGAATCTGTCATTTTTATCCATGTAAATTTTCAGATTTATATTGATAGACTGAGATTTAATCAAAGAAGAAGATGATAGAGAGAAAAGAGGCTGCACCAGTTTTACGTGGTTCGGCTTTGCAGCCTACATCCATGAGCAAGAGAAACCAATGTTTTTGTTATATCTAATGCATACTTTCTTTGACATAGCAAGATACCTTTATGAGATTGAGCAACTTTCAATGCCAATAAAGTATTTGAGTTTTCCCAAATCCTTTATGTTGAAGGTTTTTTTCAAATAGTCTTTCAAAATTTGAATGTCTTTTGCATCGTTTCCAGCCACGACTATGTCATCCATGTAAATTAGAACCACAATGATGTTCTCTCCAAGTTTTTTAACAAATAAACTATTGTCTGTGTGACATTTGTGGTACCCTATTTTTTCTAATGCCTGACTCAACTTTATGTACCAAGCTCTAGGAGATTGTTTCAAGCCATATATGGCTTTATTTAATTTGCAAACTCTTCCTTTCCTTTCATCTGGATGACTGGGAGGTAAAGACATAAATTTCTTCATTGAGTTTTCCTTGTAAAAAGGTGTTTTTGACATCTAGATGATGAAGACTCCAATTCAAGTTGCAAGCAATAGAGAGAAATATTCTGAATGTGTTCATCCTTGCGATAGGCGCAAATGTTTCTTCATAATCCAACCCTTTTGTCCACGTGAACCCCTTAGCCACTAGATGAGCCTTGTATCTGTCCAAGGTGCGATCGCTTTTGCACCCCACTATGCTTGTGTTCTTTGGAGGAATGACAACTTCCCAAGTTTTGTTTCGCCTTAGAGCTTCTAGCTCTTTGTTCATAGCCTTCCTCCAATTAAGATCACCTTGAGCCTCTTGAAATGACTTGGGCTCCTGAATGCTATCAAGTTTTCTAATAAACTAGGCATGGTAGTCAGAAATTTGATTGTACGACACATAGTTGCTGATTGGGTAGGTTTCATAATCAACTAGGTGTGAAGGAGATCACCTAATCCTTTCTGATCCTCTGATAAGTGTTGGGTTGTTCTCTACATCTTCAGTAGTTGTTGCAAGTTCATGATCATTTGTGGGGCACTCATTCTCAGAATGAGTCTCATTATTAGCTCCATGTACATCAGCCACAGTTCTATCCAAGTCATCATAATCATGCAATGTGGGATTAGTAGGCTCCCTCTGATTCTGGCTATCAAGATTGGTGTTAAAGTAAGAGAGAGATTCATTGAAAGGCACATCTCTAGAAATGAAATTTTTTCTAGAGACAGGGTTGTAGCATACGTACCCTTTGCTTTGCGAATCGTAACCCATAAAAATGCATTTAATAGACCATGGACTCAACTTGTCTCTTTTTGATGGGTGTTGCCACACGTAAGCTATACACCCAAACACCCGAAGATGATCAGGCTTTGGTTGAGTTCCTGTGGGACACTTGATAGGACTGAGGTAGTTCAAAGATTTGCTTGGAGTGCTATTAATAGCATAGCATGCTGTTGAAATGGCATATTTCCAATAAGTTTTTGGTACATTCATTTGAAATAAGAAACTTCTAGCGACTTCGAGTAAATGTCCGTTTTTCCTTTCAAATACACCATTTTGTTGAGGTGTATCTACACAAGATGTCTCATGTCTCATACCATGTTCACCAAGGAAAGATTTGAAATCATGATATTTATACTCAGTGCCATTGTCGGATCTAAAACCTTTAATTTTTAATGCATATTGAGTTTCAATCATTTTATAAAAGGTTTAAAAGTGAGAGAGTACTTCAGACTTATTTTTCATAAAATAGACCCATTTAGACTTAGAAAAAACATCAATAAACAACATATAGTAATGAAATCTATCCATAGAATCAATAGGCACATGGCCCCAAACATAAGAGTGTATCAAATCAAATGGTGTTTGGCTAATGGAATCAAATAAAGTAAATTTAGGTCTAGTCATTCTAGCAAATTTGCATATTCCACACTCTCTACAATTGAAGCACAGATTAGGAAATAAGTAGTCTAAAACTCTAGAAGATGGATGACCCATTCTTTGATGCCAGATATTTCCATCATTGACATGATTTACATTCAGTGCATGATTCATGGTTCTTATTTGATAGAGTCCATTGACAAGTTGTCCTTCACCAATCATCTTCTAAGTCATCTGATCCTGAAAAATGACATTATCTAGCTTGATTTGGTTTTCCAATGAGGAGATGGCCGGATTCACTTGATTAGAGTTGCTGTCCCTTTTGTCTTGACTGCAACCCATGCTTCTATAGACTAAATTCTGCCTTTTGTCTAGTTTCCCATGAAGGAACCAGCAAGAGTCTCGAGAATGACCATTCCTCTTGCAATGAGTACATTTAACTTTTCTAGAGTTCTCATGTTTGTGTTTAAAAGACCTCTCACTGTTGGTGACGTGGGCACTATTGCTTGTTGTAAAGGCCATTTTGTCTTCATTATGTGTCTCTTGACAACGATCAGCCAGCATACCCATAGCCTTACACCGACCCTTCATGCATAAGCAAGGAAAAAACAGAAGCTAGAGAAGGTAGCTCGTGAGCCATAAGTATTTGACTACATTGCTACTCAGAATCATTAGGTAGTCCGGCTAGAATTTCAAAGATGCTATCCTGTTCATGTTGCTGTTTGGCCTTAGTGAGATCTGAAGTCAGTGGTATATAAATATCCATTTCATCCCAAATCGCTTTAGAAGTACCAAGGTACTCACTAATAGATGGCATTTACAAGATTAGGGGAGACAGGGGCAAAAAGAAACATTTACAAGAAAGAAATAAAAAGACTCCATCGCAAGGGAGAAAAAGACCATCGACACCAGAAATTTGCTTGGCTTTGTAATAATGAGGATGCGTTCTGCCAGAAAACCTGTCAGTGAATTCTACAAACAAGCCAGCTTTGCAATAAGAAGAAGGCGTTCTCTTTAGTTTTCTCGTCCATTCATTATAATCGATCAAACAGTCCTCATGAGCGAGGAGAGTGACTTTGAATAATCATAGTCACTATCTAATTTTTCTCTCTATATATAAAAATATAAAAAAGGCACATAATGATATGGGCATAGCATACCTGCAAACCCTCAGTGCATGAGCCTCTGCCCGATGAACTATCAGGAAATGAGAGCCCATGATATCCTGTGGTGGAAAGACATCTATGTACATATGTATAGAGAGAGGGTGTGTGTGGGAGAGAGATTTTCAATTTCAAACAGTTCAAGGTTCATGGTATAAGGAGGTCAATGGATGGCTTTTCTAGCAGGAACAACCCTGCCTTACAAAGGCAACATTGATAAAAAAAAATTCAAACACCACTATGACAATCTCTTCTTCCAACGTATTCACCAGCTATTACGGTCACCTTAGGGCATTCGTTAAAGTGCATATGTCCTTCCTTCATGTATTTGTGATTGAAAGCCTTCAAATAATTGTGATTGAAAGTCTTTAAGACTAATATTCATATCTTGATTTTACTGAGTGCAATGAAAAGACACAAAAATGGTTGACGATAACTATGGCTTGCATTATAAATATCAACCCATTTCTCTATAATACAGCCACCTTTTTAGCGCTCACCTTGGCTGCATTCTTCTCCACCTTAACATTCCTCCTACTTGTAGTGTGTAACCCTACCACCATCTTCACTTCCAAATTCCTGGGCTTCTCCGTAGACCTCATTCATTGAGATTCATCTCTCTCACCTCTCTAGCACCCTTCATCCACTCTAGCTCAACGAACCGAGCTAGCGGCTCCCTTTCCATGTTGCGCTTCTGCCAAATTGCTTCATGGTTTGCCAATATCACCAGCATGATCTCCAGCCCCATGATGCCTGGCCCCAGAAAGTTTCTCATGAAACTCTCCCTTGCCTCTACTGGGCCATCATGGACACAGGTATTGACATCATACGGATGATGTGCTGCCCTTGTGACCCCTACTTCAGCCAAACACCATCTATGTTTGATACACTTCAATCGTCCACCTACAACGGTCAAAGCTTCTCCACCAGCTTATAAGCTGAGGGTGAGTTCAATCTTTAACCATTTGCACAGCTCTACTTTTTTGGACCACTTACAAGTCACCAAAAGTGCATTGAATTGTGGGGAGGCTGTTTGAGATGGTTGGAGTGTCTCTTAGCATATCTCTCCATTCAAACACGGGACCGCCGGCTTTATCGGCAACCCCCCAAAACCATGAGCTTTCTTTGTGCTGGGTGCACGCGGCAGAGAAGGAGGGTCACATGATGCTCTGTTGAGCGATGTATATACAAACAAGGTAGGGCATCGTGAGATGCTTTACACCAAGGCAATCAAACACACCATATATGGCTAGGGGAGGATTCGTCACCACCCTAAAT
This sequence comes from Nymphaea colorata, assembly GCF_008831285.2. Classification (NCBI taxonomy): domain Eukaryota; kingdom Viridiplantae; phylum Streptophyta; class Magnoliopsida; order Nymphaeales; family Nymphaeaceae; genus Nymphaea; species Nymphaea colorata. Next base: position 20,971,109 of record NC_045142.1, on the reverse strand, counting down.
TTGTCTATTAATAACATTTATGGGTCATGCATGTGAAGAAAAACTTGTAGCTTAACCCAAACACGGAACCTTTTGCACTCTTGAGAGAGGATGAAAAACACCCAAAGCATGACTTTGTTCATGTAAAATATTATTAGTCACCAAGTAGAACCTGCCAATTACTGTTATCAAGGAAGAATGCTAGTCATCAGGACGTGTAAGTACTCTCATATATAAATTTGTGGATTTCATAGTCTGGGTTTGAAAGGAAAATCCTCTTACCTGTCACAGTACATCACTCGATAAAATGTATCAGGCGATGTGTTTAATCACATTCATCTGATGCAAATGCAGTTGTGATGATGGATTTCAACATGGTCAGAGGATTATATATATATATATAGTTCTACTGGATGATGTTATTAAATGGCATCACGGCATCATGAACCATTGTTGCAATAACATAATCGATAATTTTTTAATAACAGCTGATGTTATGAGATGGCACCATGGCATCAAAATGCTATGCCATAGCGCCTGTAGCTCCTCAATGCAGGCGCCACTGTCCCATGAACTACAGACGGAGAGAGAGATTTTCATTTTTGAACCCTTGTGTGTTCATGATTTTAGCGGGTCAATGGATGGTTTTTGGAGCAGGAACCACCATGGCTTATAAGGGCACGAGTAATAAAAAAACCCTTCAAATGCCACTACCAAAATCTCTTCTTCGAATGTATTTATTCATCAGTTATTGTGGTTTCCTTATGGGTTGTTTGGCAGGAAAGACACTTTGTGAATGCCTCAAAGATTGAAATAGGTTTATGAAACAATAGTTCTATTATTTCATGTACAAGCTTCAATCTTTAGAGTTGATTTATAAGTGTTTCTGCTACCAAACAACATGGAAAATAGGTTAAATTGTCTATCTTTGTCCTTCAGATATTTGCAATCGAAAGTTTTCAAGAGTAATATTCAGATCTGGATTTTACTCAGACCAACGAAAAGACAAAAAGAATTGTGGAAGCCCAACCAAGGATTAGGAGATTTGACAAACCTTAACCATTGGAAGATGTTAATTGGTAGATGCGACCAGCATTTCTCCACCTTGACGGTCATTGGTAACACCTGGAATACTCCGGCCACATGTTTCTTTTCTCCATAGTTTTCAAAAACACATGCTTCCCTAAATCTGCAGCAACCTCAACCATGACTTCTTTTACAAATACCCAGATATTTCGAGATTGAGTTACATGCACCACCCTGGTGTACGCTCGTACCCCGGCATACGTAATGAGCGTTTGCCGGGGGTGGACCCTATTACCAACATGTACAATTATTTTTATGTCCAAACATTGCATATACATGTGTGTCAGATAACAAATTGGTATGAAATCACAAATAAGTATGAGATGATGTTTATGAGATAACAAATAGATGGATGTATGAGATAACACCAAACATAAGTATGAGATAATGTTTTTTAAGATAACAAAAAATTTATGAGATAATGAGATAATAGACAGATGCAGGAGATAAGGCTAAACATAAAGATGAGGTAATATTTATGAGATAATAAAATATTTATGAGATAATAGGGTAATAGACGGATGTATGAAATAACACTAAACATAAGTATGAGATAATGTTTATGAAAAATAAAATATTCATAAGATAATGAGATAACACTATAAGTGGGACAAGAAAATTAAAATGTTTTCTTACTGCTTAAAAGGGTATATTGGTCATAACAATATGTATGTATAGACTGACAAATTTTACCTCTATCAAATCCCCAAAATCTTTTTTTTTGTGGTTTTTCGCTTTTATCCCTACAAAAAGTGTATTTTTGTATTAATCATGGACTCTTTTTGTCATACTTAAAATGGCGCATAAAATTACATACACAGAGGTGGTGTACATAACCAGCTTCGAGATATCTCCCCGTTATATGGCTGTGGGACCAGTGCCAATGTAGTCCAGCTGGCCAGCAGCTAGCCGCTGCCGATGGCTTCCTTGACAGACAGGGAGAAAGAAGAAAGAAGAAAGAAGAAAGGAATCATGAAAATATGAATCCACAAAGTTGGTTGATAGTGCAAACATGATCGTCCAGTTCCATGCAAGAGCTGGTGGAGCAGCTCTGGCTCTTGTAAGTGCAGGACTGAAGTGGATCAAACATTGAGGTTTGGCTGGAGCAGGAGTCACAAGGGCAGCACGTCGTCCATATGAGGTCACTACCGGTGCCAAGGGTGGCCCAATAGAGGCGGGATACTCGCCGGAGCCAGGCATCACAGGGCTGGAGATCATGCTGGTAGTATTGGCAAACGAGGAAGTGATGCGGCGGGAGTGCAACATTGAGCACAGAGCTGCCTGCTCCACTCATTGAGCAAGAGTGAATGAGGGGTCATAAAGAGGAGAGAGTGATAGAGTCTCGATGAATGAGGTCTATGGGGAAGCCGAGAGGTTTGGAAGCGAAGATGGTGGTAGGGTTAGGCAGTATTACAAGCAGGAGCAGCTGCAGGAGAAGGCCGAATGCTAAGGAGGAGAAGAAGGCAGCCATGGTGAGTGCTAAAAGGTTGTTGTATTAAGGAGAAGTGTGTTGGTATTTATAGTGGAAGTCATAGTTAGGGTTGCTGCTGATTAAAGTGAGCATGTGGATTTGGAAATTGTGGAGGAAAGAAACATGTGATCGAACTGAGCAACATATTCCTTGGTGTAAACCATCACAATGGAGAAAAGTTGGTAGCATGTTACGCTTAGGCAAATCTTGTAGTGCTTGGTTGGAATTCCACAATTTGTTTTTGTGTCTTTTTCATTGGACAGTAAAATCAAGATGTGAATATTAGTCATGAAGACGTTGGATCACAAATATTGGAAGATTTTCAATCACAAATATTTGCAGGAAGGACGCAGACACTTACCAAAGGGTGACCGCAATAACCAGTGAATATGTTGGAAAAAAGAGATTGTTTAAAGGTTTTGTTATCTGTGTTGCCCTTGTTGTCATGGCCGCAGCCGCGGGCGACTTGGCTGATCGAAGTTCGTCTGAAGGTCACGGTCTCGGTGGAAAAGTCACCCATAGTGGAGGATCCGTCGCCGTAAGACACTTGGTAAAGGCACGAATGGCGCCTGGAGCAGAACCTTACTGTTTTTGTTGGCATAGATATGGAATTCCGACGCCTGAGAAAGGTTCTGCTCCAGGGGCCGTTTGCGCCATACCAAGTGTCTTAGAGCGACGGATCCTCCACTAAGGGCGACCTTTCCACCGAGACCCTGACCTTTGGACGGACTTCCATCGGCTGAGTCACCCTCGGCTGCGGCCACGACAATGAAGGCCTGTTTGTTGGCACCACAGGGCTCCTCGGTCTCGGCCACGGTGACCTTTACTTCTCTTCGCAGGGTGGCCGGATCTTCAGTCGAAGCTTCTCTTACTGCCTCTCTGACCGCCAAGCTGGCTCCACTCTGTCATCGACACTCATCATTGGTGACGCTGCGCTGTTGGCTCCTGGCCATGGCTCGGTCTTTGCTCCCATGGTGGTGAACCCCAAGTTAGGGACCTTCTACTATGTCCAGCTGGTTGGAATCATTGTGGGCAGCCGCTGCTGGTCCCGGAGAGTGAATGTCACGACGTCATTGCCAATGGAAACGAAGGGGTCATTGTTGACTCCGGCACCTTCGTCACCCACCTGGTACAGCTGGCGTACGTCCCAATGAGGGACGCTTTCCAGGCAGGGACGATGCAGCTGAACTGCATGACCTCTGGATTCTCTCTCTTTGCCACCTCCTATGACCTGAGCGGCAAGGATGTCGTGAAGGTGCCCACCATCATCTTCCACTTCAGTTGAGGTTTTGACCTGTCACTTCTGGTTAACACCACTGGCTTGTTCTGCTTTGCCTTCGCTGGTACCAGCAGTGGCCACACCAACATCGGCCACATCCAGCCGCAGGGCCGTGTTCGACCCCGTCGCATCCCGAGTCAGGTGCGTTGCATTGTTAGGAGATGCCAGATTGATCATCATAGACTCGGGTACCACATTGACTTCTCTTGCCAAAGATGTGTATGATCAAGTGGCAAATGCGGTGCCTAATGTCATAAACCATGAACGCCTCCATCCTCCTAAGCAAGATTATCTGTGCTACCATGTAAAGAATAATGGTGATCCATATGAAAGGCTGCCAGAGATGACCTTCCATTTCACCAATGCTGAAAGTTGCCACCTTCAAATATCTTTATGATGTTTGGAAGTGGAGTGGCCTGCTTAACCATTAAAGACAGAGAGATGCCCATCTTCCGGAATGTTGCGCAGCATAACATGCATGTGAAGTATGATTTGGGGAAGAGGCTGCTTTCTTTTGCAATGTACCAAGGGCCAAATATATATATATATATATATATATATATATATATATATATATATATATATATATATATATATATATATATATATATATATATATATTTCTTTTGTGATGATCTCCATGGTTCTCTGTACTGGTCTATAATTGGCAGCATTGGATGCTGCTTATGTTTCATCTCAGTGGAATGACCGAGTGTCATGTAGTCGATGATATTACTTTTCCATGTTGAATAAATATATATGTGTTCAGTTTTAAAGATGTTACCCCTTCCTTTTAGGCTTAAAGCTTAACTTAGATATGATGGGCAATTTAAACATTTGCTATGGCTTTAAAAGTCGCTAATACTCACAATTCTGTCGCTAATAAGTAATCGTGATGGTCAAAGGTCCACCACCACAAGTTCCGTTCCCCAAACTGTTACGGATGAAACTGGCCATCGTGTATTAGTTGTGTTTGTTAAGACATTAGTTGCTAGCATAATGGCCACAGAATGTGCCTACACTTTATTATAACTTTTATGATGGAATTTGTCGTCACTTTATATAATGTTTTATGTGACGGTTATATTTGTTGCATAACTTATTAATGTCTTTGGACTTTGCAACTAACGGCGCTAACCCTCCATCTACAATGATGGCTGTTTTAGCATGCACAATGTAGTAGCTGGTGACATATTTTTGAATCCCTGACACATGTTTGGAACGGATTTTGGGATCACTTTCGAATATGGCATCATGTAAATGTAGCTAAAATTCAGAACATATAGTACTTGCTTAATGTTTAATTCATTGATTAAAACTTTGTGTTATAAAGAAGGCATTAATTGAAGCGATGTTACTTTTATTGAAAAAAGAATATGATGCTTTTTTATTTTGTATTTTTAAAAACGGAATATTGTTCTTAACATGTTCCATCTAAGAGAATTTAAAAGCCTCAGTGCACGTTACACAAAAGACTTTACCTTGAGAGGCGTAGCGTAGCTTGTCAAAAAGTTACGGAGTCAAACAGAAACAGGGTTACTTCGATGAACATAGCGTAACTGGTCGAGTTGAGAGGCTGGTGAGAGTTAGGTCGAGTTGAGGGGCTTTGTGAGCGGTCATCTATAGAAATTTATAAATTGTGTTATTTTGTAGGAATCTGGGGGCGATGAGGTTGGGAATATAATCACCTTGAAAGAAAATGAGGAACATCAAATAAAGCAATGGTTGTCAGGACAAAGATATTTATTTAAAAATCAAGCAAAGGTTGAACCATCAAAGGACCCAGTTTAGTTTCTTGGATCTGCTGCTGCCTTAGTGTTTGATCGGTCAGGACAGGCCAAACATGATGTCAGCAATCCCTCCAGTTTTCCAAAGAAAAAAGAACTTCACGTCTTGACAGAACAACATTATCTTCAACTGGTAGGCCTGCAGGACTCGTTTGGCTAAGTGTTTGCATCCTCAAAATTTTTGGTTGGTTTCGGAGCGCTCCAGAAAAATGAGGTTTTTGTTTTGAAATAGGAAAGAAAGGGACTCACCCGTCCATACGAGGGCCGACCATTCCCAGTCCCTTTACTAGGGGTAATCAATCGAAGGGCTATGCTTATTATTGATGCATTTCGTTTTAACTTGAACATCTCTTTGATTCTATATGCGGTGTAGAAAAATATTGAAAATTTGATGTTTCAAACTTTTGAAAAGGTTCTTGAAGAGTTGCTTGAGAATGTGAAATGTTTTGGAAAAACTAGAAGGAAATCCTTGTGAATATCATTGGGAAGCTTGAAAAGTTATTTTGAAATCATTTTAGTGTACTCTTAAGACATTAAGTAGGTTTAAGATTTTGCTCTAATTCGGTTACCACCTAGTTAGAGTTTCATCTCATCTTGCTTAAGTGCTTTTGGAGATGTGCTTGTGATCATACGTGATAGTAAGTGAGTGAAAATAAATGGATGCATTGATCCTATATTATTGAAAGGAAAAATCATTCATTCCTACTATAACATTCATCTAGATGCATTCCTACCATAACATACATCTAAGATTTTTGATTTTGTAAATATCATATATATGAAGGAAAAGTTTTTGAAAATGGATTGGGATTATAGACCATCAAGCAAAAATCCAATATTGGGTCATTACTTGGTTTGTGGTCTTGATGAAGTCGGCAAATGAAAAATTAAAATCTTAAATGGTAAGATATTGAAAGAATAGAAAAGAAAAAGATCATGAAAATCATAAAATCACATGTTTTGAAAAAGAAAGATATGTATTTGTATACATATATGAAAGCTTATGAAAATGATGTTTATATCAAGTAGAGAAGAGAAGATCATTTTAGAAAAAGAAAGAGAAATTTTAAAATAGAATACACGTATATATATATTTATATATACGTATACGAGAGTTTATAAAAGTATGTTAAATCATACAAAGAGAAACAACAAAGAAAGATATTCATGTGCATGCATACGTATATAACATGTATATATGCATACGTTTTCATGAATATGAAAATAAGGAATAATTTGAAAATAGCCGACTTCAAATTTTGATATAGGGCGGAAGGGAGCTTGGACTCATGCAAGAGCCTAAGATAAGTATCCAAGGCCACATTAGAGAAATTTCTTTTGAAAAAGTTTTAGAAAATATGATTTATATAAAAACATATAATATTTATGGTTTGGTTACAAGGGAATATGTTTCTTCCACCGTTGGGTATGGAAGAAAATCTAACAACACATCGAGGCACTCTTTAAGGTTCCTAATGCGGTGATTAGGAAAGAAACTAGCGTAAAATGACATGCAAATGCATTTTAACATGTACATTTTCATGATGGTTTTCTCGGGTTGGACAAGTTTCAATCTCAAAAATTAATATGAAAATAAAGAGCCCCAAGCCATACCCTCATTCTCACCGTTCATTGGTATGTATATAGAAAGATTAAAATATCATGCATGGATAATATCAAACAATATTTAAGAAAAGAAAGAGAGCATGATTCAACTATGGAATGGAATTTCATCTTCTCATGTTCCTGGTGCACTTGGGCATATCCTCTTGGCTCTAAAATAGAGTTGAGAGCTATCTCTTATGGCCATGGGGAAATGAAAAAGAGAGAAAAATAAAAGAAACAAAAGAACAACAAGAATGTATTCAAGAAATAATATAACATAACTCAAGCACAGAAATGAAAGATCATCTCATCTTCTCATGTTCCCGTTGCACTTGAGCATAGCCTCTTGGCTCAAAAATAAAGTTGAGAACTATCTCTATTGGCCATGGGGAGGAAGAAGAGAGGAAAGAAAATTGGAGAAAAATGAGAGGGATGATGATTACATACCTCTAAATGAGAAAATGACCTAACGAAGATGAATACCTTCACTTGAAGATTCACTTGAGTGAAGCTCCAAGATAATGCCTCCAAAAGGGTTGTAGTTTGCTCCAAGTTGAAGAGAAATGGAAAGAGGAAGAGAGAGACCTCAAGAAAAACCCTAAGTCTTCAAGTGAGAATACTCTAGGGTTTCTCCCAAGGACTACTCTTGCTCAAGAGGGTGAAGTGGGGGGTATTTATAGAGGATTTTAGAGCCATAACCCAAAATTTGAATTTTTTTGTAAAAGACCAAAATCACCTTGTAAAGGAAGGTTCTTTGTAAAAAAGGAGGGGCAAATGGGTCTTGTTTATCAAAAAAACCAAAATTATCATCTAAAAGGAGGTTCTTTGTAAAAAAGGAGGGGCAAATAAATCTTGTTTACCAAAAAAACTAAAATCGCTCTCTAAAAGGTGGTTCTTTGTCAAAAAGGAGGAACAAATGAGTCTTGTTTACCAAAAAGACTAAAATTACCCTCTAAAAGGAGGTTCTTTGTAAAAAAGGAGGGACAAATTGGTCTTGTTTACCAAAAAGACCAAAATTGCCTTCTAAAATGAGGTTCTTTATAAAAAAGGAGGGACAAGTGGGTCTTGTTTACCACAAAGACCAAAATCACCCTCTAAAAGGAGGCATTTTTGTTAAAGGAAAGGGCAAATGGGTCTCAAATGCTTGATTTGTATTTGAACTTGGGTTTGTGGATATAATTTTGATTTGGATTGTGGCTTTGGACCAATTTAGATCCAAAAATTGGGTTTTGTGTTTTCAATAAAAGAGGGCATTCTTTTTGAAAAAATTTGGGGTGATTACACTAAGTGAACATTTTATGATTGTGTCATGAATCCTTTCAAAATTTGGGATAGATTGATGGAGCACTATAATTAATAATTCTTGAATCAGATCCAATTTTCAGGGCAAATTCACGCAACACCCACAAAGTGTTCCGGCTGTTATACAATCCTTCATAAATATTTTAATTCTTTGGACTGAACATTTGTTTTGTGCACTAATGCCCAATATTCATACGACAGTTGCATGCAACAGTCCGGTTTGTGCCAGAAGTGTTGGTGAGAAGGCAATAAGTTCTTAGAGAAGATGTTAGCAACCATCAGTTTGTTTGATCAACTTTCAAAGGTGGCCATCTATAATGAAAAATTCAGTTTTTCATAATGTTTTGGCTGCTAGAATGATATATATAGAGAGATAAAATTTTGATATAGAAAGCATATCTGGTGCGGTCCTTCCAGTTTTCACTTTTCACCTATTCAAAACAGACCTTAGGTATGCAATATCTTGGATCATATAGATATATAGCCGTCCACATACGTCATGAAAAGGATCTAAGATCCCACCTAAACAAGAAATTAAGTCTAAGGTCTCTGAGAAAACTTGTTCCAATAGATGGATGAGCAAATGCTAGTCCATCAATTTGAGATGTAATTCCAGATTTTTTAGAGTGACGTCTCATCTACATCATGACAATGACGGTAGACAAACTGCAGCTTCTCCTCTTCACCGCTCTCTTTTTTCTATCGTTTTGAGTCACAGCGGGATGTGAGATGAAGTTGCATGTGCATCCTTATGCACTCACGAGTATGCAGTTACCATACCAAAAAAGATGGGGTTTTAGGTATGTTGCATGCACATCCTTATGTACGGGGAAAAAAGAAGGGGGTTGGTGTACTTCTGAATTTTTTTAATGAAATGATGTTTATTTTAGACTTTTTAACTCTTTCATAACCTATATATATATATATATATATATATATATATATATATATATATACAATCTTCTTTTTTCAAAATATATCTTTTCTATAATACCTTTCCTTGGACCGGACACTCTACTTCTCATTATGACTGTTACATTAATTGAAATATGTCGGCATTGGCCCATGTCCACCCGAACTCCAAACCTGGTTATCTGTAAAAATTTTCTTGAGTTTGTATGGTTACGATGAAAAAAAATAGGAAGACAAAAGTGGAAGCAAAAAAAAATACAATAAAAGACATACCTTTTAAAAAATTGCTAAAATGTCCCCTTATTCTTGAGTTTGTACGTTGGGTGCCCATAAGGGGCACTCAACTCAATCTACCCGAACTCAGCTGAACACTTGCCACTCACTGTCTCTTCATGAGCAACTGTCACCTCTCTCTCTCTCTCTCGATTTAGCCTAATTTGTTTTTCTATTCTGAAACAGCTCTTAAGGATGGTGGAAAGATTAACGGAAGATGTGGACTATGAGAGAGTGACATGCATGGAATGTTCTTGTGTCAGATTTCCATTGCATCCATGGGTCACATTTTTACTTGGAAACGCAGTCACCAGTTTGGTTACTTGTGGTGCTATGCTACAACGCTTCATTGGGTGATTCCTGCCCCAACGCATCCCTAGACCTTCCAAGCAGGATTAAAGCTAATTTGCTGCAGACCTTTTCTTCGAATCACCGAATTTGAACGAGGTGCTTGAGAATTACAGGCTTAGCCTCTCTGGCCATGAAACCTAAATAATTTGTATTTGTATCATTATAGAAAAAAGAAAAACGATCTTGGAAAGTTGAGAAGACGCATATATGATCTATGTTTTATGCATAAACGTTGAGGTGGGGATCTGCTCAAATAGAAAACATATAAATCTTAAACATCGACCAAGAAGAAGTTTTACGGTGAGTCCGGCCATCTAAAGAGAACAGCTGGACCGTTGATGGATCGAGCCCAGTTTCATGGACTGGCCTGCCCTGATTGATTTTGAGAAATCCAGGACTTGTCAAATACAATGAGCAGCCATTGATTCAACAGTTTTTCCAAAGGAAAAGGACCAATCTCATCGGTTTGCAGTTTGAATGGGTCACCGCAAAACACAGTAACTCGTCGGAGGCAAAGCAAGATATTCGCTGCTGACTGAAGGCCCTTCAGAAAATCAGTGGCCGAGGGATGCCACATGCTAATCAGCAAAATAGCTACCGAGCTTCGACAATGTAAACTAGTAATTTTTGTGTGCCTGTGTGGGCAATTGCCACACAAGTCCACACGTTCCTGCATGATTCTTGATAAATAGGAGTTGCCTATTGTGATACGTATCAGTCCTCCTTAATGATTCTTTAATTCTTCATACTTCACATTCTGTTTTTCTCATGTAAAAGTTGGTTGGAGTCAGCCGCTTTGAATTGTATTGGGGCTTGGCTTGGGTTGATCCGAAGTATTATACAAATCAGCCAATATTTATTTATTTATTTATTGTTTACTTAGAAGAAACTGTCTTTTCATAAAACTACTAAGGCCATGCCCTTATGCTTTCAAGATTTTGTCCTGCTTCGAGGCTTAGATGGACATACTCTACATCGCTCAACTCCACTTGCCATGGTTTGCAATCCAGATAAATAACACACTAGAATGTGACAGCGGCCACAAGATTCAAACCTCGAACTCCTTGGATATGAACTACTTGCCACCCAGTTTCCCTATGTGCCTTGAGGCAATCAACCAATCTTTATTCAAGTGATTCTGAATGAAGCATGATTTAGCCAATTCATCATCAATCGCCCATTTTAAAAGACGCTGAAGTGCTTACGGGTTTCTTTCAGTTTCCAATTGATTTCACATTTCACTCAAAGAAATTTCCAAAATATTGACAAAGTAGCTCTCAGCCTCGATCTCACTCTCAAATGCAGGCCCACATGGACCATCTAGAGTCTTCCATCCGCAGTTTGCTATCGCCCATCGACGTTGAAGGCTCAGGCAACCATCCATGGTGTTGTTGAGGAATCGATCAATGACATCACTGGAGTTGGCCAAAAAGGGCTCTGCAGTTTTTCCAATCCATCCCTCCGCTTTGGTCATGTCAACCTGCCGAACCTAGGGATGTCAGAGGGTTGGGTTAGGTCCGACCAAGCCTTCAGTTTTTTAACTTAAATTTTTTAACTCCAAACCAGACTGGCTACCTCAGGGGCTGTCTGACGATCTGGGGCTGTCCGACGACAGTAACACATTGTTATTAAAGTCTCCTACTGTACATGAACACTGTAACAAGTCTTCTATGAATCTGTCTTATTTGCTAGGACAGATTCATGGGGCAACAACAATGTATTACTTTGCCAAACAACCTCTTAAGAACCTACTTTTATGTTAGAAAATGGACCAAAGGTTGAAAGTTTTTGTTGGGTTTTTGGATCTAGACATTAGACCAAATGTAAAATCACATACCAAACCCAGAAGGAAAAAGTAGGTGGATATATGTGTGTATGTATGTATGTATTGTGCTTTCGTGTAATGGACGCTCCAATTATTTAAACCATTAAAAATTAGACTTTAAAAGCATTGTAAATTGTTGCTAAAAACACTAGGAACCATTGCTATGTACATGTCGTAAACTATTGCTAGTCCTCATTTTTTACAGCCACCCAATATAATGCATTGAGCGTGTAAATAAATGCCTTGCTTAATAAAATGCACTAAGTGATCTACTGTGAGAGGTTGGAGGATTTCTCTATCCAGAGCTGGGTGGAGAAGTTCAAGGACATATATATATATATGATTTTTGACCAAATGTATAGCCACATCTGTGTGATCTTTGGTCAAATTTAGATTTGGGATTTGGTTCTTTTGCAAAACACAAACAATCAAAGACAATAGATGACAATACTTGGGTTTTTTTTTTTTGGAATAATTTTTCATAAGGAGTTTTGTTTTGTAAAGCACTTGTTGGAGTTCGATTGATTAAATACACGGCTGTCAATACACACTGGTCCCAAAAATACCAAGGCAAACCAGATTGAATTTAAGGGCTGCAGCCACATCTAAAATGTGATGGTGTTTTCTTTCAACTACACCATTTTGTTGTGGTGTATAAACACATGTGTGTTGATGAACAATGCTTTTTTCATGAAAAAAATCATTCATCTCCCTTAAAAAAATCTACTCCATTATAAGTTTTAACAATTTTGACCTCAGCTTTATATTGCCTTTCTATCATATTGATAAAATCTTTTAATAGATGAGTAGTTTCATGCTTAAATCACATCAAATAAACCCACACTGCTCTAGTATAGTCATCAACTAAGGTAATAAAATAGTGTGCTCCAGAAAATAAGGCTTGGGAATATGGCCCCAAATATCACAATGCAACAACTCAAATGAATTATTTGAACAAGAGACACTTTCATTAAAAGGTAATCTAGACTGTTTTGTTAGTTTGCATACGTGACAATAAACTGTTTTCATTTTAATGCTAGATTCTTGCTGAGAAAATAGATAATTCATGGCTTGTGATGGATGCCGAAGTCTAAGATGCCATATATCTGTTCACTTGAGACTACAGTTCATTGTAATGATTGATGTGAAGGATCAGAGATCTTAAATACGAACAGGCCATCTCTCAAACTACCCAGTCCAATCATCATCCTAGAATTCAGGTCCTGCAACGAAAAACCATTGGAACCAAAGATGACTTGACATTTAGTAAGTGAAACAAGTTTACTTACTGATACAGGATTGAATAATTTGGAATATAGTAAACATTTTTTAGTATCAAAGAAAGTTGTAGAGAGGCTTCACCAATATGCGTAGCATGTACCACAGTTCCATTTGGTAGTTTTATGGGATAAGGTGATTGTAAGACAATAACATTAGACAGAAAATTAAGGGACGACGACATGTGGTCAGAGGCACCACTGTCAATGATCCATGTGCTGGATTGTGAATATATCATACCTGCAAAATGAGATTGACCATTGGGCGGGTGTGGCACAAGAGCAGTTTGATCTTTAAGAAGTTGTTTTAACTTATTGTATTCATCCATGGTTAGAACGTGAGCTTGATCCTTGCTTGGATTAGGCAAAAACAATAGACACTGAAGCATTAGAATGTATTTTATTTCCATCTATGGCATTAGCACCCCCAGTTTTTTGTTTTCCTCCTTTTAAGTTGGGAGGGCATCCATTTAGCTTGAAACATCTCCCCCTCGAGTGACCTACTGTTTGGCAGTGAGTACAATATAAAGAAAAAGAGAGAGAAAGACAAGAAGAAAGGATACGAAGTTTTACGTGGTTCAGTTCAGGAGATCCTTCATCCACACTAGGAAAGGCTTTCTTGCCGTTTTTCACACTATTCATCCTATGTACATCAATACATTATATAGGGCAGCATGAAGCTGCATAGATCACCCTGTAACCGATGAGAGATTTTTGGATACAATGATTTCATTGGTTTCTTTATTTCCCTCTAACGTTTCAATTTGAGAGATGTAAGCCAATTCAACATCATTATGATCTTTCTATTTATCTTTTCTTCTTAACGTTTCATCAGGATCATTTTCTTTTTCTCCTTGACTTTAGTGTAAGAAACGTGGGCCAGATCAGGATCATTATGGCTCATGCAGGATAATCAATTGTTTGAATTTGATTTGTACCTTCCATTTGTTGCGGCCATTACTGAATGACATTGCATAGGAAGATTCATTTGATGCTGAGTGTGACGTTTCAGTTTCCATTTTCTGTTTTCATTTTGGTGAGACATTGTAGTTGTGTTGGGTGTTTCAGCATTTGAGTGAAAACTTCCATTTTGTTCCTTGCAGCTGTTGATGCCATAGCTGGATGTTGCAGTTGATTTGGGCATTACATTATTTGATTGAAAACTTCCTTGTTGGCTTGATTTGTCATGATTGTCGTGGCCAGATTTGAATAGTTTTCTTTAATACGCCCCCGTAAACGGGAATGGCTGATGATGTTGAGTTTGTGTTGTAAGTCAAAAAATTGATCTTTCCCCAAGGCTTTGGTGAATATGTCTACAGTTTGACTAGAAGAATTGACGTATCTAGTGGTCAGGCGCCCTGAACTGGTCATTTCCCGCACATAATGATAATCAATCTGAATATGTTTTGACCGATTGTGGAAAACTGATTTTTGGTTATGGAAGGTTTTGAAGGAGCCAAGTCAATTCTACAGCTGTTGATGCCATGGAGCGATATTCAGCCTCCGCACTGGATCAAGCAATGGTCATTGCTTTTCTGCACTCCAGGAAATACAGTTAGCTCCTAGGAAAGTATAGTACCCTGTCATGGATCTTCTGATGAGATGGCATCCCAAGGGGCATATAGATCCATGGTGCTTGAGAAGGATATGAATGCCATAGTGGTAGTTCCTTTGATATATCAGAGAATACCTTGGCAATTTGAAAGTGAGCTTGAGTTGGATTTTGCATAAATTGGGTGATAAAATTCACTGAAAAAATTATCTCTGGTCGAGTGATTGTCAAGTATTGTAATGCTCCAACTATAGCACGATAAAGAGTTGGATATGAAAAAGGTGAAGTATCTAGAAGAGCTAGCTTGGCTGCCATAGGGTGTTCATAGGTTGCAATCAAGCATTTGAGCTCTTTCCAAAATGTCCTAAGCATATTTCGTTTGAGTGAGAAATTGACCATCGTAGGTATGCAAGGCTTCGATCCAAAGAGAATAACTTAGTTGCCCCATATCTTTCACTAGAACTTTGACTTCAAGCTTGGAGATAAAATTCTGAATTAAGTTAGAAGACTGCCTGTAAGAACCACATTGTCGGTGTAAATTAAAAGAATAAGACAATGGCCATTTTCATGAAATGTGAACATGGATGGATCTGAATAGAAACTCTCAAAACCGTAAGTGAAAAGAAAATCACTTAGCCATTGAAACCAACTCTAGATCTTGCTTTAGCCATATAGTGCCTTTCGAAGATGACAAACATGATGCAGTAGAAGAGGATCTACAAACCCCGGTGGTTGAGACATATAAACCGTTTCATGAAGCAATCCATGTAGGAAAGCATTTTTTAGATCTAATTGTTTGATGTTCCATTTGAAGATGATAGCAATAGAAAGTACAAGTCATATAGTACTTGGTCGAATGACGGGAGAGAAAGTCTCTTGGTAATTGATCCCTTCTACTTGAGTGAAACCCCGAGCAACTAGGTATGCCTTTAAACGATCAAGACTTCCATATGCTTTGGGTTTGGATTTGAAAACCCATTTTGATCCAACGACGTTCATGTAAGGTTCTCTTGGAACTAAATCCCATATATTATTAGATCTTAATGCAGTCATTTCTTCTTCCATGGTATGAATGTTGGCATACTTAGGATTAGGTTTGTGAATGCCTACTGTAGCTGTAGTTAACATCGTTTGGTTTCCTAGAGACGTTGATCTAGCTACAGATCTTGTTACTATGGTTCGAGTTCCCATACAGGTTGATGGAAGACTGGTGTCACTTGTAGTTTCTGAACTATGTAAGCTTGGTGGAGAGTTTGGCGTTGGATCAGGTGGATCGGCTGGATGAATATTTGTATCAAGAGATCTATCATGTGGCATGCTTTATTGAAGATCGTCATAGACATTTAGACATGGATCTGGTGTAGGGCTGGAACCAGATTACGGGTGATCGGAAGTTGGCATGGTTCTATCACTTGAAGTCCCGATATCAACAAAGGATATAAAATCATTATCCATGACATCGTCCTTATAGAGAGAAGACGGATTTTTGAAAGGGAATGGGTTTTCATCAAAGAGGACATGCCTGGATATGTATAGACGTCTGGAATTTGGTTTGAAATATTTGTAACCCTATGAAATGTGTTATATCCAATAAATATACATGGAACAGATTTAGGGTCAAATTTGTTTTGAACATATCCTCTCAAATAAGGGAAGCACCTGCTGCCAAAGATATGCATGCTGGAATAATCAGGAATCCTTTTAAACAATATAGAGAAAGGTGACTGCATAGACAATGTTGAGGTGGGAAGCCTGTTCATAAGAAAGACAGCTGCTGAGAATGCATCAATCCAAAATCTCTTTGGTGCATTTGAATGAAAGAGCAACGTTAGACCCGATTCAGTGATAGAGCGATGCTTGTGCTTTGCTTTGCCATTTTGCTTGGGTGTCTTGGGGCAGGAATATTGCCATTTAATTTGAAGGTTGTCGAGATATAATACGAAGCAGAGCTTGTATATCACCACCTCCATCACTTTGGAAAATTTTTATTTTACTGTCAAATTGGCGCTCAACCATTTTGTGAAAATGAACAAAGGCATAAAAAAAATCAGATTTGTGTCTTAGAGGGTAAAACCATGTGAAACGGCTATTGCCATCGACCATTAGAGCATAAAACGATATTGTTCTTGAGATATAACTGGTGCTGTCCCCAAACATCACTGTGAATTTTTTTTAGTGGGAAAGAAACAGTATCGTCTTTTTCAATAAAAGGCAATTCGCAAGATTTTCCCATTTGGCAACTAGCACAAACCGAGAGAGAAATATTAGGTAAAATATCAATATATTTCTGGTTTTTGAAAAAAGGGCGAACAACAGATTGAGGATGTCCCAAACGTGCATGCCAAAACTCTTCTGTCACTTGTCGGAAACGTGATGAAAAGAAAGCCTTATGATTGCTGTGATTGTTCACTGCAGAGAGTCGCCTGGTTCACTCCCTATTGCCATTACTCTACCGTCCTTCTGTCCTTTAGGCCCGTTTGATTGCAGAGAAGAATTAACGTGGTAAATTTACCATGGAAAATTTTTCTAGGAAAATATACAGATGAAATTTAACCCTCTTCCGATTTGAGGCCCTGTTTGATTGCAAGGAAGTTTTTGTAGGGTAAAATTAACTGTGTTTGATGCACATAGTAGTTTTTTGCAGGGTAAATTTAACTGTGTTTGGTGCACATGGTAAAAAATAAGAGAGACTTTTTTCATGACCCTTAGAAATTGTTGTTTTATTGGTTCTTGTCCAATAACTCTTTCCCAAGATATCACAGTTATTTACTTAATTATCTCTGAAAATAACATATATTTATGGTTTTATACTATTTGAAATACGATGATGCTTTATTAGTTTTCCATGTTAGTAGATAGTTTTCTCTTGCACACTTACAATTTTTCTATCAAAAAAATATATTGCACTAAATCTAATTGTCATAATAACGACTATATTTCCATGTGTTTCGTGTCAAGAAAACATTTTGCTTCATTTTCTCAGAGGAGAATATCCGGCTGCTGATCTAGAGTCGGCCCATCTGCAGGCGAGCGACCATCTTCTCTCTTTCGCTCTCAGTTACTGTGAGAAATCTAGGGTTCTCTGACCTTGATTGGTGGGAAAGAGGAAGGCCAGCCGGTTGGAGAAACCTGCGAAGTTTCGGATTTGAAATTGGTTTCATGGGTGGAAAGAAATTCCAATGAATCCATCGCTTCCCTCTCTTCTTCCTCGTCGGATGGCGTCAAATCGAGCACACCCAAGATGGCAAATACAGGAAAATCGGCGTCTGCTGATGCCTCCTTCGATCCCACCAATGGAAAAGCCAGCTAGGTGGAGTTCTTTTCAAGTATGGCCCCAACCCCGTTCAGGTATTCTTCTTTTCCATCTCTGCCTTTCCTCTTTCTTTTTAACTGCGACGGATGCCTTCGACTTAGAGCAAGAGACGGAGAGATTTGACGGTGTAACTGCGGATGATCCCAGATAACCAAGCTGGTTTTTCTGTTGGTGGGAACCGAAGGAGGAAGAATACCTGGACGGGAAAAGAAGCGGCAGCGACGGAGAGCTAGAGGCAGCAGACAGAGAGCAAGAGGCGACATCGACAGCTTTGATGGAGAGCAAGAGACGGTGATGGACAGCTTCGGCAAAGAGGAAGACGCAGGGATGGAAAGCAAGAGGCAGCAAAAGAGAGGCAGCGCGAAGGAGGAAGAGGAAGACGGAGGCCTTCAATGGAGAGCAGGAGAACAAGAGGCAGCAACAGAGGAGAAGGGGGCTTCAGGTGAAGGGGAAAGAACGAGGGCTTCAGGTGGAAGGGGAAAGATGAAGGGCTGCGGAAAGACGCGAGGGCTTCGGTAGAAGGGGGAAAACGAGAGAAAAGAGGATGAAATTTTTGAGCCCTAATGGCTCAAAAATTTGTCCACGGAAAAAAGTCGGACCTCTGAGGTCCGACTTTTTTCCGCGTTAATTTTCACCTTGTCGTACGAAAAATCGTGTTAAAATTTTCGGCGTTTGATGGTCTCACCTCACAGCGGTTGAATCTTCCCTCGTCGTACAATTTTCACCCACCCCTCAACTTTTCCCCTGCAATCAAATGCAGCCTTAGGGTGCATCAACCAGAGGTGAATTCGAAATCATATGGAAAATCATTAGTCATTTGCTAACATAAATGAGATCTTTAGTGAGGCATGGAACATAGAGAACATCCTTAATAGAAAGATTTGGAGAAATATCAGCCTGTCCAATGTGTGTGATTGGAATACATTGCCCATTTCCAACAACAACTGTATCAGTGACCATTTTGGAATACATCCTTTATAAACATTTGCAACACAAGCAGTGACCATTTCCATCCCCACTCATCTCTACTCTGACAATGCCAAAAAGGACTGAAAATTATGGTTTGTAGCCAGATATTTATCGCCTATTTTACATATTTTCCTTATTGTTGTTTATTCATGGTTGATCTTAAGCACCTCTTTAGCACCACCTGATTTTTGGAACAGCATAGCTTCCAGATTATGATGTTGAAGCAGGCAAGCCAACACCATCCGAATTCTTTACATGAGAACCTCTTCCTCCACCACCAGTTCCAGATAGAGAAAGAGTCTATTCTATGGAATTTATCAACCATGAATAGATGTATTGCTAAATCTTCATAGCATAAGTATCCCACAAACTTTACAGGTGACCATGAATTCTAGATTTTTGGCTCACAAACTTTACAGGTTTACGATTTCTTTAGAACAAAGAAAATCTGCACTTTGCATGAGCCTAAGTTGAAGGCAATCTCCAATGCATTGCACATGTCTCCATAGATTTCGCTCAATGTGGCGCTGTATTAGCATTTCCTTAACAGACTTTCGAAGGAAAGGTTCTGCCTCCCCAAACAGATCCAATGGAATCTGCTTAAGTAAAACATCCCCCGCGTTCTGTCCAGAACTTCGTAAGCACTCCATTCATCACCTTTCAAGTAACAGATTAGATCCCACCCAAGAGAAGAAATATTGGGAAACATTTCCACATACCAAGACTTTTCCTACTCAAATATTTCTTCATGCATTTTGAGTCCCATATGCCATGGTGAAAAATTAATGTACATCCTAGAAGCAACAGCTTAACTTCATTGACCTCTTTAAATTTTATAATACCCAGCCCACCTTCCTATTTACGAAAAGTCAAGACATTCCAGGCATTTAAATGGGGCTTACCTGCGTCTGACTGTTCCTATAAAAAACTGCACATAATCTGTTCTATTTTCTTAATGGCACCAAGAGGGCACTTGAACAGCAACATCCAGCAAATATGAAGTGCTTCTAATACTGATTTGATCAAGCAGATCCTACCTGCATAGGAAAGTAGCATTCGTTTTCATAAACTTAGTCTACTTTGCATTTTTAAAACAATAAGAATCAGATCAACGTTCTCAAATTCGTTGGCTTGGGAGGGAGACCCAAAGTCTAGTAGGAAACTGTCCTAGGCTCTAGCCGAACTGATTACAAATACTTGCAATCTTGCTTTGGCCCATATTGAACTGATTACAAATACTTGCAATCTTGTAGATGAAGAAAGCCATTCTTGAAGGCTTTTAAGAAAATCAAGATGTCATCAGCGTAGATTGTAGAAAAAACTCCCTCTATGCCTTTTCCAATTTGCGGGACTTCAATCATTCTTCCTTCCATTGCAGCTTGCAATGTACGTGAAAATATTTTCATGACAATGAGGAATAAAAATGAAGATAAAGGGTATCCTTATTGCAGACCATGAGAATATCCAAAGTATTCACCTTGATGGTCATTAATCACAAGAGCATAAAAACATTTGTCACTACTGTCGTTAATCTTTGAGTCCAAATAGAATGAAATCCCAAATGCAACATGGCAGCTTGTAAGAAAGTCCAATTGACCCTGTCATATGCTTTTGATAGGTCTATCTTCAACATAAGCTAGTTGACCCTTAGACATTGCATATACCATCTCAAGCACAAGAAGGAGAGATTGATGGATGTTTCTATCTTTCAAAAAACCACCTTGCATGTTGGAAATGACCCGCTTTAGTACCTTCTTCATTCTCGAAACCATGATTCTGAAAATAAATTTCAGTACACTAGTTGCTTAACAAATTCTAAATCAATTTAAGAATTAAGATTATATGATTTCTGCCTAGTTTCTTAACAAACTTTCCTTTCTAAAAAAAATCTGTAATTGCGACAGTGATATTAGTCTTTACCATGTCCGAATTATATTGAAAGAACGAATTCGGAAACCCATCCAGACCTGGTGCACTATTGGAGTTGGCACCCATAACAGCCTATTACACTTCCTCATCTGAAATGGGACTTTTGTCCGTTAAGTTTTCTTTTATAAATATGCAGTGGCCAACAGCAAGCTGATCCATAATCATTTTTGTTGAGTTGTCACTGGTAAAAAATCTTTAAAAATAAGAAGTACATGCTGAAAGAATTTTATCCTCCTCATAAAACTCCCCATCATCCATCTTCATGTGCAAGAGTCCATTTTTTTGGACATTTTCTTCAACATAGCATGAAATAGTTTGCTGTTATTATCCCCTTCTTTTAGCCATGATAACCTAACTTATTTTTTCTAATAAATTTCTTCATCTCAGAGAGCATCCGCAAGAAAACTTCTAATATGATTTTCAGAAGTGGACCAGTTATGAGAGCCAATGTCTTGCCTCTTATAAATTTCAATAAGATCCTTTTGAATAGTTCTGGTATCAACTTTCTCGGTTCTATACTTACTCCATTACTTTATTCATGGTCGTACTCTATTCCGTTTTGCCAGAAGTTTAAGCATTATGCATCGTCTACACTCCACTCTCCATGATCTTGTAATAATGACCTTACAACTAGGTTAACACTCTTACTAAAGGAAGTAGTTAAATCTTTGTCTTCTTCTGCATGCGGTTTTAAAGATATTTAATTTACATGTAAAAGAGAAGCGCTGAGTGGTCTGAAGAACTTCTTGGTTCTACCAAAAGCTGCCCGCAACATCCAACTTGCTCAATCCAATAATTGTTAAAAAACATCTATCTAATTTGCTTTGAACCAGCGCTGTCGGGCTGCAGAGATTGGTTCAAGTGAATGCTCTGTTTCTGTCCACAATCTCCCTTAGTCCAGCATCTTGAATGAATCCACTGAATGCTAAACAAGCTTGTCTAGCAGGGGCAGGCCCATTTTTCAGACTCCTTACAAACTGAATTAAAATCTTTCATGATAATACTAACTTTTGTTTATTGGCAATAATGATATCTAACATAACCAATTGGTCTTTGTGAATTCTAAAGTCAGGGTGAAGATACACCCCTATTGTATCAAAGTTGAGATTGGAAGCGTTATGAATAAACAAACAATCCATCTAAAATTTATTAAATTTGCAACTAGTCAATCTAAAATCAGCCTGTCTCTAAGCACAGACAACTATGGCCCAATTAAGATTTGTATCAATATTAGATTCAAAGGAAAACTCCTTGTAGTGATTGCAAAAAGATCTGAAGTTGTCCGCAATCAACATGATATCGAAACATGAAAACGATCTCAAGTTGATGAGATCTCATCCATTTGCCAAAATCTCTCTAGGTTGTTAGATTAGCAAGCCCTCTAACATTCCAACTATCAAACTTCATTTGATGGCAATTGGCAACTCCTATGCATTCAATCATCTAACAAGTAATCTGGTTAATTTGCTATTTATTTTAAATGTGCATTTGTCAGTGTGAATTCAAATTTTGTTTGAAAATTTTATGCGAACCCTATTTTGATTTTCTGGTCCATGAAATGCATGGAAGTACAAAAAATTGGGATGGGGCTAGAGCCTTTGGTGGAGTCATACGTGGGCTCGTTTTGGCAGTTGCCCACATGGTCCTATAAACTTTCTTTGTTTTCATTTTTACATATGCTTTCAACTACTTGCTTCTTTATATACATCAGTGACCCTATAGGTATGAGATTCTTTAAATTAGTGCCCCTAAGTCCAACATTTCTAACTCTAGCTGCGACTGACCATGGTTGGAGGTGGAACTAGCTACAGCTAGCTAGATGACAAATAATGAAGTGTCTGATAATTGATTGTATTAAGATTTTTCTTAATCATGTAAAACATATGTTACCAATTGGCAGCTTCGCCATTGACCGTAAGTGTCAAAAACTCAAGCAGCATCGATTGAAGAAACCAACAAGCGACATCCATGACAATGCTGGTGGCTAAAGTTCAGTTTCTCCTCCTCCACCACCCTTCCCTCCTCATTCTTCTTGACTTTTATTTGAATCCCTTGAATATTCAGGAATGACCCGGCCAATCCAGTTTTCAGTCGACCTGATCGGATCATATGAAAATCCCATCAAAGGATCTGTAATGGCCCACCAAGCAGGAAAGATGCCATGTTCTTTGAGAAAATTGATTTCTCACTACTTGTAACCTCAACCTCATCTTAGTGGCAGTACCAATTTTTTTGACTGATCATCACTTGCTCGTGTGGGCACTAACTGGTAAAATGTTGCAATATTGGCTGGTCTCTAGAAATTAGTGACATAGACAGTGGATTAACTTATTTATTTGATATCTCAATAAAGCAAGGGGCTCCCTTGGCAGTTTCCCAGCAAAAAAATTACCTACTTGATATCAAAAGCAGTGGCTGCCGGATGGGCATGCAGACCAATTACATTATGATACTTGAATATATATGTTAGGTACCAGAAGACTATATGTTACACTTAGAACATGATAACTCGATTGCAAGATAATCTAAGCAAGGTTATCATTTGAGGGCAATGAGTTTCCAATTTGATCG
Source organism: Nymphaea colorata (assembly GCF_008831285.2). Taxonomy (NCBI): domain Eukaryota; kingdom Viridiplantae; phylum Streptophyta; class Magnoliopsida; order Nymphaeales; family Nymphaeaceae; genus Nymphaea; species Nymphaea colorata. The sequence goes on along the minus strand of NC_045142.1, from coordinate 20,947,628 downwards.
TTTGGGTGCTATACTATTGCAACTAGGGTGGAATCACTATGCTAGTTGATGGACATTTGGCTCTCTTCACATGGGCATGGGCATTCCAGCAGGATTTTCAGTTTTCACTCAAATTGTGAGTGACATCCTGCTCATCTAAAATTAGAGTTTTATATGGTCGGGACTGGTTATGCTTACACCTCTATGCATGAAAAATTGTGCATAGCGGTGTGTAACAACCAAAATACCATGTCTAAGTGAAAAAAAAGGACTTTATGACAAAAGAGTTATGAACAAGTAAAAATTCCAAAATATACACTTCTTTATAAAAAATTTCAAAAATACCCCAACCCCCTTTTTTTTCTTTGGTATATATTTGTGTGTACAACCTTATGCATGCAACTTGATATCAATATATGTTATTTTATGTTCCCAAGAAAGAGATATGTTCCAAGAAAGAGATCAGGATGGGAATTTGCCCCCATAGAAGGCATATGAGAAACATCAAATGGATAAGCTCGCGCTAACACGTTAACTTCTAACCTCAACCTCTTATTTAGTGGCAGTACCAAAATTTTTAGTGAACATCACTTGAGTCACCGACCTGAGTTTGATAGTGCCCATGTGGGCACTATGATGTGTTGGAACTGAGTCCAGCTTTATGACAATATAATTTTTGACTAACTGGTAAAAAGTTACAAAATTAGCTGGTGTCAAGACTGAATCCTGGGGTTGGTTGGTTTGGTTTTTAGCTTGCTTTAAATGGAGTAGATCAGCTTAGTTGTGGTTAATCCAAGTTAGTAGGCTATTGAACAATTCTAGGATCTCCAAAGATTTAAATTTGGATTTATCACAATATTTGACTAACTGGTATTGAAAAATATGATGCACACCAACCCACCCTTAGCTCCGCTACAGCCCTTCTTACAACATACTCCCCTCACAAAATGTTTACAATGCTAGCTGGTGTCTAGAAATTAGTGACATAGACAGTGGATTAATTACTTTCATTATTTATTTAATTACTATTTGATATTTCAATAAAGCGAGGGGCTTCCTCAGCAGTTTCCCAGCAAAAATTACCTACTTGATATCACAAGTAGTTGCTGCAGGAGGGGCATGCAGACCAATTACATTTCTTAATGGAAGACTATATATGTTACACTTAGAGCATGATAACTCGATTGTAAGATAATCTAAGCAAGGTTATCATTTGAGAGCAATGTGCTCAGCCACTGGACAGCAAAGAAACGACAATAGAAGCAAAAAAGAGGAGAAAGAAAAAGGAACGACAATACATCCTTTCTCTTTCTCCTGGCCTTGTTTGTCTTCAGTTAGTTGGCCCTATAGACTTTGATTGTTGTTGGTGGTGGCTTGTCTTCAGTTTAGTTGATGTAGTGGAGGCCATGCATCTCTTTGTATCCATCACCAAATCCTCCTCTGGGGTTTCTGGTCCAGCAGAATGACCTTCTTCTTTGAGAAAATAACGTGGCAATTAAGATATTTTGGTTAGTTTGCTAACCAATAGTACACTATTCAGAAATTTCTGTAACATAGAGCCGTGCTGTATTTGTTAACAAGAAGCAAATGCCTGATTCCTTTTACTGAAGTTGTATATCCATCTGCCATCTTTTACTGATCTTCTACTTGGACCGCTGGCCCTTCTTCGCAAGTCTAAGTGACGACAACTTCTTTGGCACACATGGTTATGTATCTTCTAGTGAAAGATTTGGAAAATTCGCAATGAAGTCTTCTTTCATAACGCACGTTTTGATTTCCACCATTCATTGCATACCCTCCAAACAGAGCTTTTTAGCTATCGTGAAGGCTTTTTGGCTGTCGGATTGGTTCCTCGCTTCTTCTCTACTGTTTAGTCCTTTTTTTAGGTTGTACTTTGGCATCCATTACTCTTTGGATGTTTTTAGTTTCATTTAATACAAGCTCTCTCTCTCTCTTGTGTGTGTGTGTGTGTGTGCATATATATAATTATACATATAAGTTGACAAAAGAACATACCACTTAGGTAAGGGACAAAGCCACGCCTATTAAAATTCCTTTTTTTTTGTAATTTATCAGTATCTTAAAATATATTTGGTGATAAACATATATTAAGTTAGTTATTTTTTATTTTTTAATATACCATAATAAAGGAATGGCTCTTATAACATCAAAATTTGAATAGTAAAAAAAAACACATTTGAATAGTAGAAAAAAACATTTTTTTATAAAAGTAATTTGAACTTAAACATTATTTAGATCAAATTAGTGTTATAATGAACACAATAAGGGATTCACATTTTGTTCAAACACTTATTAGCACAAATGTAAGAGGTCTATTGGTTTTTGTTTGTGGCAGAAGTAAATATATATATATGTGTGTGTGTGTGGCATAACTTATAAACACACACACACACACACAATATATATATATTTATATATATAATTTTCAATGACATTGCTATCTCTTTTATGACAAGGTGGTTCCCTCTTTTTTTACTTCTCCACCACTGAAAGTGAAAGTGTTGTGGAAGAAAGAAATAAAGTGACAGCTCCATGCCTTTTGAGTTCTTATGCATGTCTAGAGAGAGGGAGAGAGAGCAAACAGAAAGATTGGAATTCATTCCGGCAATAGCTAGTGACGATCGATGACCATGAAGATTCATGAGGACCATGGTGTAGGTACTGTGAATAGCTTTAAAATAAGGAAGGGAAGTTGGTCGACCAAGGCGGGGCATCTTTCACATGTGGTTTCATTAGCATATCAGTTTTCTATATGCTTTTGTGGTGATGCTGATTTGTGTTGAAGTCGATGATATAAGAGAATTCCTACATAAAAAAGGACGAAAAGTTGTGGAAACTTGTTCTTCTGCTTGAAGAGTTATATTTAGCACTTGGTGAATCATATAAAAAGACGGTCAACTGCTTCTGATGTAACAGATTTGGATTTTTTCTTGTTGTCACGGTTCATAATTCCTGTTCTTCCATAGCCACCATATTGCTAGGGGAAACACAATCTTCGAACTTCACATAAGTATTTTGATTCGAGCCTTTTTATTCCACCTCTACGTCTGCGTCATTGCCACCAAGTCTGCAGGGTGGTTCCTCTCTTTTTTGACTTGCCTACCGCTGAAAGTGAAAGTGTGGTCGAAGAAAAAATAAAGTAACAGCTCCATGCCTTTTGAGTTCTCGTGCATGTAGAGAAGAGAGAGAGAGAGAAAGAGATGGAAATTACCTGCTTTATTCTTATTTATTCTCACAAGTACTTTTATAGGGAATGGAACATGGATTAAACAATGTGCCAACCTGCTAAGTTCAAAGAAAAAAGACACAAAATACAGTTGGCCTCATAGAGGGCTCATTGTTTGAAATTATTGGGTTGTACAAAAGGGTAAGCAGTGAGCCGAGTACCAAATGAATAGTTAGGTACCTAGCCCATATTGAGTCGGCCTAGGGCAGTCTTTTGACCCAAGGGCCTGACCAATAAATACTTTCCTCCTCAGACCTGCTTTAGCAAAAGAACTGAAGTATGCAACTTTAGTTTG